>NW_006922490.1:249041-266409 GCF_000298275.1 Orycteropus afer afer | reverse complement strand
ATCCTTTCCCCATACTTATTCAATCTATATGCTGAGCAAATAATCCAAGAAGCTGGACTATATGAAGAAAAACATGGCATCAGGATTGGAGGAAGAATTATTAACAACCTGAGATACACAGATGATACAACTTTGCTTACTGAAAGTGAGGAGGACTTGAGGCACTTACTGATGAAGGTTGAAGAATACAGTCTGCAATATAAAGAAAACAAAAATCCTCACAACTGGACCAATGAGCAGCATCACAATAAATGGAGAGAAGATTGAGGTTGTCAAGGAATTCACGTTGCCTGGTTGTACAATTGATGCCAACAGAAGCAGCAGTCAGGACATTAGACGACATGTAGCATTGGGAAAGTCAACTGTGAAGGAACTGTTTCAAGTGCTAAGGAGCAAGGATATGTCCTTGAGGACTAAGGTGCGCCTGACACAAGCCATGATATTTCCAATCGTCTCATGTGCATGTGAGATCTGGACAATGAATAAGGAAGACTGAAGAAGAGTTGATGTTTTTGAGTTGTGGTGCTGGCGAAGAATACTGAAAGTACCATAGACTACTAAAAGAACTAACATATCTCCTGGAAGAAGTGCAGTTGGAATGCTCCTTGGAAGCGAGAATGGTCAGACTTCATTTCACCTACTTTGGTCCTGTTGTTAGAAGGGACCATTCCCTGGAGAACGATGTCATGCTTGGTAAGGTGGAGGGTTGACAAAAATGGGGACGGCCTTCAACGGGATGGATTGACATGGTGGGTGAGATGATGGGCTCAACTATATCAAGGATCAGGGATCCAGTGCGGGATTGGGCAGTGTTTCATTCTACTGTGCATAGGGTTGCTATGAGTCGGAAACAATTCGACCGTACCTAACAACAACATGTTCATTGCATCATAATTCACAATAGCAAAAAGATGGAAACAATGTAAGAGTCCATCAATGCATGAATGGATAAAGTAACTATGGTACCCACACACAATGGAATAAGCAAAGTTAAAGAATAATGAAGACTCCAGAAAACTCTTCCTAATATGGATGAAGACATTATGCTGAGTAAAATAATCACAGAAGGGCAGCTATAAGTACTTTTTTTTAATGTTACTATTGTTACCATTGATATTGATTCAGAGTTTTGTCTACCAGTAATGAATAAATAAGGTGACAATAAAGTTGGTTGTCAGGAACAGTACACTTTTGAAATTGAAGGGGATATTATCAATAATACATTGAGAAGAGGTATAAATCAGAATGATTCAGGCAAACTGAGACTGAGCCAAAGAAAACAGGTCTCAAAATCACCTTATAAGACAAGAGAATTTTTGTACAATTTTTTTTTTAGTTAGATAAAATTTCCCTGCACATTGTTGATGGAATAAAATGAATGAATGAAAAACTGAAAGTATTTTCACATAACTGTTAACAGGGTTCTCTAGTCAAATTTGAGGTGATGTTTACTTTTAAAAAAATGCAAATTCTTTTTTCTAATTTATTTATTGAGATTTGGGTGAAAGTTTACAAAGCAATTTCATTTTCCATATAACAGTTCATACATATTTTGTTTCATGACATTACCTGTAATCTCCACAATGCCATAGCTTTCTTCTCACTTCCTCTCAATTACTTTTCCTTGTGTCCTTCTTTCCTATGCACCCTTGACCTCTGAGTTATCTACTACCCTTCTGATCTCTCATGGTTGATCATTATGAGGAGTGAACTTAGCTGATGGAAATATTCACCTTATATGCGTATCTATTGTCAAACTAGAAGCCATAGGAATGAATTCAAATCCAGGCCTAGCTAGGGGCCATATTCTCAGGGGTTTCATCAGTCTCTATCAGACCAGAAAGGCTGTTTTTTTTTTTTTTTCTGATTTTGAGTTTTGTTCCACATTTCTTTCCCACTCTATCCAGGATCTGCTATTTTCATCCTTTTTTGAGTGGTTGACAGTAGTAGCTGGGCACCATCTTGTTCTTCTAGTTGCAGGGTCATATAGGCTGAGGTTCACATAGTCCACTAGTCTCTTTGACAGATTTTTTCCATATGTCTTCTGTTTTATTTATTCTTTCTTGCTCTGGATGAGTATAGACCATTTTTGTTGCATCTTAGATGGCCACTTGCAAACTTTTAAGACCCCAATCACTACTCACCAAAGCAGGATGTAGAACAACATTTTTGTGGAGAATTTTAATAATAGTTTAATATTATTAAACTAATAGCAATAAATTTAATAATAGTAAAATTTACAGATCATAAAATTATTGACCAAATAATAATTCTACTTTGGATCCAGACTTATAGTTAAAACGGAAAAGAAAAAGCAATTACAATCTTCACAACTTAAAGAATGCAAACTTGATTTTAAAATGTCTGCTTCCCAGCCAGAGATGTTTCTTATTGGGACCATCATTTAAAAGAGCCACTCTTTTAAAAAGAGCCACTGGTAACTGTCATGGATTGATTCTTACTCCTGGCAATCCCATGTGTTACAAAGTAGAACTGCTCCACACAAAATTTCTTGGCTATAATCTTAATGGAAGCATATCACAAGGCCTTTCCTTCAACAGCAGTCAAGTTTCAATATATCAGCAATTTCTGTGTAAATTTAGACATAGCTGGTGATTTTTATTTTGGTTTAATTTCTCGTAAACAAGTGTTAGAAATTAATAGTAAAAAGATTGTGCTAAGGAGCTCTGGTGGTGTAGTGGCTAAGGTGTTTGACTGCTAACCATGTCAGCAGTTCAAACCCACCAGCTGCTCCTTGGGAGGAAGATGAGGCAATCTACTTCTATAAAGATTTACAGCCTTGGAAACCCAATGGGGGTCACTATGAATTGGAATTGATCTCTTGGCAGTGAGTTTTATTAATTTTATCTATATCTCATAGGATTTATCTGACTGTGGATGTTCTTCAAAATATAAAGCAAATTGAATGATGCCTATGCATACCTCTCCTCATAAGCCACCCACTCCAGAGAACCGAGGAAGGAGGAGGAAAGTTTCATATGAGGCACATACCGGTTTTTCTGTGTAAAGTGGTGTACTAAAGGAATACTGTGCCACCCAACCTATGACTTCTAAGGATGAAAACTTCACCTCTTTGAAGGAGAACAGCCACAAGAAATTTGACTCAGAAAGGAGAGATCACCTCAGTTATGGTGCCAATAAAGACAAACAAACAAAATCACCGTTGTCAGAGTCTATTCCAACTCATAGCAACCCTATAGGACCAGGTAGAATTTCCCAGTTGGTTTCCAAGGCTGTGATCTTTATGGATGCAAACTACCTCATCTTTCTCTCATGAAGCCACTGGTGAGTTTTAACTACTGATCTTTCAGTTAGCAGCCAAGCACTCAACCACTGTGCCACTAGGGCAGGCTCCTATGGTACCAATAGACCTTCTTACAGAAACATGATCAATAATAACAGTGTTTAACACTGATTAAGCACTTACAATATGTCAGTCCAGAGTCCCTGGGTGGTGCAAATGTTTAATAAGTTCGGTTGCTAACCAAAAAGTTGGTGGTTAGAGTCTACCTAGAGATGCTTCAGAAGAATGCCCTAGTGACCTACTTCTGAAAAAATCAGCCATTGGAAAATCCTTTGGAGCACAGTTCTACTCTGACACCCATGAGGTCACCATTAGTCAGTTTCAACTGGACAGAAATTGTGTATGTGTATATGTCAGACAATAGTAAACCTTCTGGACTTTTCATCATACCCAATTATATTGCAGAAATATGATGTATCATTGCAATACCTGGAGATTACCTTGATCAACAACTGCTTTAATGGATGAATGAAAATTGGAAACACCTGCTTACACAGCTATTCAAACAGTTCACAGGATCACATGCCCTAAGGCTTATGAGTCTCTATCCTGTAGGGATGCATATTACAGAAATCATGACTCTGATGTAAAACTAGTTTGAGATGTTTTATAAATAGTCTGGGAGTTCTTTCACTGTTACTCAGCCATAGTGCAGTGTCTTAATTTCTATGATGTGCTCAGCTCAAAGTGGCTTTCATGTTCCATAAAACAAAAAAAAAAAAAAAAAATTTACCTGTTGTGGGGAAAATGACCAGGTGGGAAACACTATTAACTCTGCATGTAAGAATGAGAATTGTTTTTTCTTTCTTTCTTTTTTTATTTTATTTTATTTTTTTAATGCTCAACTTTAAGATTGTATGTTTTATATCCCTCTGGTACATTTCAAAAGTTTCCAGCTATCCCCAGAAAGGAGGTATTTACTTGTCACCTGCTCATGCAGATTTATTTGTACTGACTGGAGCAGAGACAAAAAGGCCAGTTCTTTCTGCAAACTTCTAGGCTTTACAGAGGAGCAGAGTTACAACTCCATAGGACATTCCTCAAGTCCCTATCTCTCTACCAGAGTAGGAAGAAATTAGGAAACTGAAAAGGGAACTAAGATGGCAAACACCACAGGAGCCTACTCCCAAGTTCTTTTTTAAATTCAAACTGATCTACAAAGAGCAAAAGCAAAGACAATCATTATTAGAACTTACTTTGCATAACTACCTTGGGAACTATGAGATTCCCAGCGCTAGTTTCAGGAACTGGATTGCATATCTGTTCCTGAGTTTTATAGGGGATCAGGGAGTAAGAATTGAGTACTGCCAAGTTCTCCAGATCCTTGAGTTTGCACACTATTAGCTGACAGTCATAGGCTTGACCAAAACCTAGAGCTGTGGCAGCCTGAGGCAACAGGAGAGGGATCCATGCCAAGAGGAAGTGCAGTTCCATCAGGACAGGTTGAAGGGAATTAGCCAGGAAGTATAATAAAGGAGAGTGCTTGCTTCCTTAATGCACTATCCAATTAAAAAGCCCCAAACCCTTTGCCATCTAGTAGATTCTGACTCATACTGATTGTATAGAACAGAGTCTATCTGCCCTTACAGCCTTTCCAAAGCTGAAATCTTTTAACAGCTGACTGCCACATCTTTCTGCCTCCTGCTGCTTGATACCACCATGTTTGAGGGCCTCTGTCCCTGAAAAAGATTAGAAATTAAAGTCACAGATAGATGTATATTGTAGGAAATTTTATGAATTAGCTGCTTTTGCTTTCATCCATCATCTCAGCCTCTGTAACCTTCTATCATTCATTCATTATCGAGTACTTATTCAGTGCCATATATTGCAATCAGTAGGAGCTCTGGTAGCGTAGTGACTAAGGCACTTGACTGCTAATCAGAAGGCAGGCAATTCAAACCCACCAGCCACTCCTCGGAGGGAAGGTTGGGCAATCTACTTCCGTAGTAATACTGCCTCAGAAACCCAAAGAGGGGTCGCTATGAGTCAGGTCCGACTCGATGGCAAATAACAACAACAACAACATTGCAATCAGTGCTGCAGATACAAACAGGAACAAGATAGACATATTCATTACTGTTGAGATATATGAGAGTTCTGGTGGTGTAGTGCCTAAGGAATTTGACTGCTAACCAGCAGGCTGACAGTTCAAACCCACCAGCAACTTCTCAGAAGGAAGGTTGGGCAATCTACTTCTGTAGTGATACTGCCTCAGAAACCCAAGGGGAGTCACTATGAGTCGGATCCTACTTGACAGCAGTGAGTTAGTTTGTTGTTGTTGTTGAGATGTATGATCATACAAATAAGAAAGTATACGTTATGATGAGAGGTATGAAGGAATGAATAGAGCACTCCGTAGGAGATATATAAAAGGCCAGGTGATATCTGCTTTAGATAGAGTGATCAGGGGAGGCCTCTCTGAGTAGGTGAAATTTAAGTTGATACAAGAAAGAGGAAAAAGAATCAGACATAAAAGTTTGTGTTTGCGTAAGTGTGTGAGTGTGATTGTGAGTGTATATGTGTGTGTGAGGTGTAAGTGTGGTTGACTGGTACTTTTCTGACAGGAAAAAGAATTTGGACTCAGAAAGGTGAATAGTGAAGAACAGAAACGTGGCATAAGATGGAGTTGGAGAGGTAGGTAGGAGCCATATAATTGTGGCCATTGGAGTTAGAGAAGTATGTTTTACAATTGTGTTAGAGCTAAAATTCTAAAGCACTTTGGGTTGTGGAAGGCTGTGGTCCACAGTGGGAGCTCTAACTCCATCTTGAGGGTTGACATAAGTTTCAGATGCCATTTGGGCACTTTCTGACCATAAATAAGCATTGTGGCTATGCATAGACATATTCTAGCACAAACCCAGGGAGGGGCAGTTTGCCTTCAGGAAGAGTATAGTCTAAAGTAGATTATACTCTCACAAAGAGCTAGGGGACTTGTTTGAGAGTGTCCTTTTCTAATTTAAATTAAGATTAAGGTCTTGCTATTATTTGGTAGCCACCTTGTGGCTAAGACTCAGGCTACATGGTCATGAGTCACAGCCTATATGAGCCCCTACCTAGCTAGGCAGTCAAGACCCAAAACCAATTCTGTAACCCTTTTCTATCTTCATTTATGTACGTATCCCAGTCATGGTCTTTGCCCTGCTTCTGTAATACCCTCTGCAACAGTGACAAATCTCTCTACCACCAATCATGATTTTGCAAGGATTTTAAGTCATACATTTGCCACATGGACAAGACTTGACAGACTCCATTCAGCTTTCTCATGCTGATGGTTTCCCTCACCCAGGATGTTTGCTTTGTTTTTTCTTTATTCCGTCTAAGGCTTAATAAAAATGTCTCTATTGAACCTGTTTGAATTTGGGATCTCTTTTCCCCTAAAACATAATCAACATGATATGATTAGGATAAATATTGAATGAACAAAGGAATAAGTGAGTGAACGGACTCATCTCCTTTCAACTCTACAGTGTCAGAGGCAGTCTGTGCGTCCTGTGCCCCGTTTCTCCTGCACTCTCTTTTCATACATTATCATCCTATCTTTAAAATTCTCTGCAATATAAAACCCACCTCTTTTACTCCTTACAGTTCACTTCTTTTCACATTCAGACCTAAGTGGGAGAGGAGAGGTATGTGTCAATGTAGATTCCACTATCACCAGCAGCTGTGGTTCAATTGTTTTCAACTGATGCCAACCCCACATGTGTCAGGATAGACTATTTCTCCATAGGGTTTTCACTAGCTTATTTTTTGGAAGTAGATCACCAGACCTTTCATCCTAGGTGAACTATGGATGAACAAAAATTTCCAGTGTTCCAGTTAGCAGCTAAGTACATGAACATTTGCACCAACCAGGAAAACCAATCATGAGTTACCTTCCTAAATACTTGTATGCATGGCTTAATGTCCATCACACATACCGTGAAATAGGATGTTATACAATTTGAACATTGTGTGAACATCATATTATATACAGGAATTTCTTGTACAGTCCATAGTTAAATCCCCATAAAGCCTAGTATACTAAAACCTTATGGGAGCCCAAAAAAAAAAACCGCCTAGAGCTGTAACCTTTAGACACAGGAGGCCAGCCTTTCTGGGTGTATGATTGTACCAGCAGCCAAATCAGGACTTTGCGCATATCTGGGCAAAAGGCAAGAGGAGGCACATGGGTTCAAGGAGAGGTGGCCATGGGGAGTGGGTTGCAAGTGCCAGGAATGTAACTGGCTGTGGCAGTCCTGGCTCTTACTGCCCTGTTGGTATGGCCAGTCCTAATCATGTGCAGCCACTTTGGCTGCTGCCCAGAGCAGAAGCCCAGGAGTGTCCCAGCCTGTGTTGGTATTGCCAACACCAGTGGCAAGAGGAAAGGAGTTGCAGTAGGCACTTCCCTGTGCTGAGAATGAAAAGCTGTATGTCTGCTGGGTGGTAAATGAAGCCAGGAGGAAGGAAAGTAGGAAGCATAGGAGGTTGCCCTGTGGAAACTGGGATTTGCTGGAGCACTGCTGCTCATTCACCCTGGAAGTTTGTGGGTTTTTAAACCTTTAGGAGAAAATAATAAACAAAAGGAGAGTTGCTTTCTCTTAAAAAAAAAAAAAAAAAAGAAGAAGAAGAAGTAAAACCACCTTATGGGATCACAGAGGTACATGTGGTTAGGCATTGTCTGATAGACATTGAGGCTTGCATATCTGTATAGGGAGACACAGACTACTTGCTGATATTACGTCTGATAAAAATTATTTTACGTTTTGCTCACTCTCGGGTGCTAGTCTCCTCCTCTGTCGTGAGAATATTTATAAATTGAATTGAAACTCTACGGGAGCACTTTGCTATCTATCTTCTTTCCTTCAATTCTGTGTACAAATATGTTACCTAGCTCTGCCAACCCAACAGGAGTGTTATAACTGCTCTTCTGGCTGCTGACAAGGGTGCTTACAGCTTCTGGCTGTCTTCTAACAACTCCCTGAAGGAAAGAGCAACAAACCTTCTACTAGTAGCTTTTGTTATTGGTAAATAATTTGAGGACTGCTCTGGTAGCATAGTGGCTAAGACACTTACCTGCTAACCAGACGGCTGGCGGTTCAAACCCACCAGCCACTCCTCGGAAGGAAGGTTGGGCAATCCTACTTCCGTAGTGATACTGCCTCGGAAACCCAAGGAGGGGTCGCTATGAGTCAGGGCCGACTCGACGGCACATAACAACAACAACAACAGTGAAATGTCTTCCTACCTACCAAATTTCCTTTGAAGAACATTGAAGAGAGCCTAGAGCAAGGAATGTTGATCCATGTATCTCTAGAAAAATACTTCCCCTCTCCAACAGGAGAAGTGTTTTGATTTATGCAGAGCATTTATGGGAGCTCTGGTAGAGTAGTGCCCACTAGCCACTCCTCAGAAAGAAGGTTAGGCAATCTACTTCAGTAGTGATACCTCCTCGGAAACCCAAGGAAGGGTCACTCTCAGTCACTAATGACTAAAATGAAAACTTGGCACATAACAAAAACAGGGTATTTATGACTTCAAGATTTTTTTTTTAATTCAAATTATTTCACAAGATTGGCATGGAAATCTCATTTGATCATAGCCTTCCTGCATTTTTAAAACATAAAAGGTCTGACCTTGTCTATCTACAGCCCAAGAGAAAGCCTTGTGGCTTCTATCTATTTTTTCATGCATTGCATATTTTGCATAACTTAAATCATTAATGGGTTGCCCAAGGGTTGTAAAATGTTCTGCATTTGTTTTTCATTCCTTTATCCTTTTTATTATTATTATTACTTTATCTCATCTAGGTGATTCATCAAGCATGCTTCTTGAACCAGCTGTGAGAGATTAAGAAATGTTATTTGCATTCATGGCAGGAATTCTCAGGTAAGAAACAATCTGCCTGTTGAATACATTCATGTAAATAGAACAAATGTTTTTAAGATGAGCAAAAGGAAAGCAAGAGGAACATAGGAGGAGAAGAAAAGAACACTACCTCTAAATTTGAAAGATGCAAAACTTTAATTATAACTTCAAACGTGACTAGATCTTACTATGTGTGATAAGACTGTGGATCCAGGACTTCTGCAGCCCTGTTGGAGTGGAACCTCACAAGAGTAACAAGACTCCCTTTTTCTCTTTCAACGCCACCACTCAAAAGACATTCATGATCAATGTAATTATTATTAATAATATTACAAGTCAAGGCATAATTTTAACACCAATAAGAAAAGCTTACATTTGTTGCATGTTTCATGTATGTCAAGTACTACATAGATGTATAGCATTTATATATGTTAATATGATTACATATATTTATTTATAAAAATTTATGTTTATACATTTTTACAAATATGATCTTAAATCTTTTCAATAGTCCTATGTATCTTTGTAATAAATGAGGAATCTGAGGCTTAGAGAGGTTAAGTTATTTTCCTGCAGGCATTTTGCTAATGACTAAAACTAAAAATTTTTCCATCAACTGAGTAATGGATACATACACACAATGGAATACTATGCAATGCTAAAGAATAATGTAGAATCTGCAAAACACCACATAACATGGATGAACTTGGAGGACATTATGCTGAGCGAAATAAGTCAATCACAAAAGGACAAATATTGTATTAGTCCGTTATTGTAAAAGTTAAGGAAAGGTTTATCTATTGAAGGAAATTTTCTTTGTTGGTTACCAGGGGTGGGAGGGGAGGGGAGGGAACACTGTTAGATAGATAGAGATAAGTATTGATTTGGGTGAAGAGAAGGGCAATGTACCAAATGTGAGTGACCAATATGGCAGCAGTGAGGATGAGAAAGACATAGAGAGGTACGTGGGAGGTACAGACAACAAATAGGAACCCTTTTGCACATATAGTACTACATTGTCAGTGAAGGCAAACATGAGTATATGGGTGGATAGATGGGTGGACAGGCTGAACAATTAGGTATGTCTTTGAAATGGGGAGTGTATCCAAGAACATATATAGGGTTGGCAGACAATGGTCCTATAAGTTTATGTGTATGATCTGAATTCCCAGGTGTATAGTAGCACTGACAAGGGGCAAGGTTGTGGTCACTGCTTGGTCATAGCCAGCTACCCAGAGGGAGCGAGCAGTTGAACATGCGGGCTTGGGACCATAGTGGCAGGGGACATCAAGCTCAATTGGCATAACATACTATACAAAACATTGATCCACCTCCTACTTTGGCGAGTAGCGACTGGGATCTTAAAAGCTAGCAAGCTACCATCTACATGCAATGATGGGTCTCTCCTCTTCAGGAGCAAAGAAGAATGAAGAAAACCCAAAACTCATGGAAACAATTAGTCCTAGCGACTGGTACACCATCCAATCTGCAGCCTATATGACTATGAGACCAGAAGAACTAGATGGTGCCCGGCTACCACTGTCATCCCCTTAGAAGGGGATTTATGTAGGAGATCTTTGATAGAGAGGGAGAACAATGTGGAAAAAAACTCAAAATCATTTGGAGGAAAAAAAAAAAAAGGACGGGACCAGGTTTGCTGGTCCAATAGAGCCTGGTGGAACCACTGAGACTATGGCCCCTAACTGCCCTTCAGGCCTGGAATTGAACCCACACCTGTGGTTTCCAGCCAAACAAAAGACAGACATATGAGTTGAACATTTACCTCAAGTAGATACTCTCCTTAGAGAGAACAATCATGGGAGAAAGAAGGGCTGCTTATGCACAGGGAGACAGCTCAGAGGGCAGGAGTGTATGGATGGATGGACACTGAGAAGAGGTAACTATGGGGAGGAAGTGGGAGGCGAGCTGTTGCATTGTGGTAAATGGTGGTCAATGTCATGAGACAAAGTATATGTGAACTGCTGTATGGAAAGTGAACTTGCTGTGTAAATATTCACCTAAATCACAATTAAAAAAAAAGAGAGAGAGAGAGAGAAAATAAATCAATAAATAAAACTTTCTGGGTTTTTTTTTGGGTGGGGGTTTGACTAAGTGGTATAGTGCCTAAAGCATTTGACTGCTAACCATCATGGGTTTGAACGACCAGCCACTCCTCAGAAGGAAGACTGGGAAATCTGCTTCCTTAGAGATATCTGCTCAGAAACTCAAGGAGACGTCACTATGAGTTGGAACTGACTGGACAGCAGTGAGTTTAGTTTTTTATTTTAAGCAATTAAACTCTTCTGTACTTTAGTGGCATAGTGCCTAAGGCATTTGACTGCTAACCAGAAGGCTGGCAGTTCAAATCCACCAGCCACTCCTCAGAAGGAAGATTGGGCAATTTACTCTGTAAATTACAGCCTCGGAAAGCCAAGGAGGGGTTGTTATGAGTTGAATCTGACTTGAAGAAGTGAGTTTGTTTTTTTGGTTTGTACGTTAGTTGATGTTTTTGTTGTTGTTATCTGAAAGAGGAAAGGTTAGAGTAGGTGAACTCTAGAGTTCTTACTAACTCCACCATTCTATGATCTGACAATCAGTACTCTGAGCCCTACATGATATATCAACTCTGCAATTTAAATTCTTACAAAACAGTTCTTCTGTCCCATACTGCTGAGTCTCCTTCACTAGGGCAAGAGAAACAGAAAGTAAAACAGAGCAGATGTGATATAACGAAAATATCCACAGACTTTAACTCCCACCTTGGTACTATATTCTGCAAAAAAGTAAGCCATTAGCATTGGCTCTTCATATTAGTCAATGGATGACTTTTGTTGACTTGGTCATTTTTAGCTTTCCACCTAGACCTCAATTTCTTCATGTTCTGAAGATGTTATGTCTAGATGATATTTAGAGAAGCTATAAGCCCTTATGTTTTATATCTGTCATTTTCTGGCAGTTCAAACCCACCAGCCACTCCTTGGAAGGAAGTTTGGGCAATCTACATCCATAATGATACTGCCTTGGAAACCCAAGGAGGGGTCGCTATGAGTTGGGTCCTACTTGGTAGCACATAACAATAACACAACAACATAAGGCCTTATGTTTTATATCTGTCATTTTCTGTCACATTTAGGACAACCAAAATCCAAGTTAAAAAGGACCAAATTCATGAAAATCGGGTTCTGACCAGAAGAAACATACTTTGCTTCTCCTTTATAGGTCCTCATTTCTTTGCTTCCTAAGGGACTCTATAAGCCACATATGGGCATTTTAATTCCCAAAGAAAATTACAGAAATGAGTAAAGTTTGGCACAGTCCACTGACCAGCTAGAATCTGTGAATAATTTTTTAAATCAATTTGAAAGCTGGTGGAGATGAGACTACAAATGTTAGAGACAAAGGGGAAAATTAGAATCAGTACCGATTAAGTTTAACATTCAAAAGACTATAAAGAATCCTTCTTTGTTCTTCACTCATAAGGAGCCTAGAAGGAATGGTAGCTCACACAGAAAGGAAAATGCTGTCTTCATTGTTATTGGCCAATAAGTAGATTCTGACTCATAGTGGCCATATAGAACAGTGTAGAACTGTCTCATAGAGTTTCCTAGGCTGTAATCTTTACAGGAGCTGATCACCAGGTTTTTTCTCCCACTGAGATACTGGGTAAACTCTAACTGCCAACCCTTTGGTTGGCAACGGTGTGCTTAATATTCATGCCATGAAAGCTCCTTTCCAATGAGGGTTTTTTCCCTAATATAAAAATATGACTTGTTATTGTTAGGTACCATCCATTGGGCTCAGACTCATCATGACCTTATGTATAACATAACAGGACACTGTCAGTCCAATACCATCCTCACTATTGTTGCTATCTTTGAGCCCAATGTTGTAACTACTATATCAATCCCCTCATTGAGGGTATCCCAGTTTAAAAAAATAAATAAATAAATACCCTACTTTGCCAAGTATCATGGCTTTTGCCAATGATTTGTCCTTCTTGATGGCATCTCCAAAGTTTGTTGTTGTTGTTGTTAGGTGCTATTGAGTCAGCTCTGACTCATAATGACCCTGTGTACAGCAGAATGAAATACTCCCTATTTCTGTGCCAGCCTCACAATTCTTGTTATACCTGAGCCCATCATTGTAGCCACTGTGTCAGTCCATTTCATTCAGGGCCTTCTTCTTCTTCTTCTTTGCTGACTCTCCACTTTACAAGCATGATATCCTTCATCAGGGAATGGCCCCTTCTGACAACATGATGAAAGTACGTGAGATGAAGTCTGGCCATTCTCACTTTCAAGGAGCATTCCTGCTCCAGGACAGATTTAGTCATAGTTTTGCCATTTCCTGGTACTTTCAGTATCTTTGCCAACACCACAACTCAAAAAAATCAACTCTTCTTCAGTCTTCCTTGTTTATTATCCAGCTCTCACATGCATATGAGGTGATTGAAAATATCATGGCTTAGGTTAGGTGCACTGTAATCCTCAAGGGGACATCTTTGCTCTTCAGCACTTGACAGAGGTCTTTTGTAGCAAATTTGCCCAGTGTAATACGTTGTTTGATGTCTTGACTGCTGCTTTCATTGGTGTTTATGGTAGAACTACATAATACGAAGTTTTTGTCAACATCAATCTTTTCTCCATTTATTGTAATTCTGCTTATTGGTGAAGTTGTGAGGATTTTAATTTTCTTTAGGTTGAGATTCAATCCATAGTGCCTACTGAAGTCTTTAATCTTCATTAGTAAGTGCTTCAAGTCATCCTCACTTTCAGCAAGCAAAGTTGTGTCATCTGCATATCACAGATTGTTAATGAGCTTTCCTGCAATCCTGATGCCATGTTATTCTTCATATAGTCCAGCTTCTAGAATTATTTGCTCAGCATACAGATTGAATAAGTATGATGAAAGGATACAACTCTGACACACTCCCTTCCTGATTTTAAACTGTGCAACATCCCCTTGTTCTGTTTGAACAATAGCCTCCAGGTCTACGTACAGGTTCCTGATGAGCACAATCAAGTGTACCGGAATTACCATTCTTCTCAATGTCATCATAATTTGTTATAATCCACACAACTGAATGCTTTTGCATAGTCAACAAAATACAAATATACATATTTTTGATATTCTTTTCTTTCAGCCATGATCCATCTGATGTTGTTGTTGTTATGTGCCGTCGAGTTGGCCCCGACTCATAGCGACCCCTCCTTGGGTTTCCGAGGCAGTATCACTACGGAAGTAGGATTGCCCAACCTTCCTTCCGAGGAGTGGCTGGTGGGTTTGAACTGCCAGCCTTCTGGTTAGCAGTCAAGTGCTTTAGCCACTATGCTACCAGATATCAACAATGAAACCCCTCGTTCCACATACTCTTCTGAATCTAGCTTGGATTTCTGGAAGTTCCTTATCAATACACTGCTGCAACCATGTGGTAGTTAAGACTATGTGTCAACTTGGCTGAACATGGTTTTGAGTGGCTGGGCAACTGAATATAGTTATTTTCCATGGTGAGATTTGTAATCAAGTCCATGGTGGAATCTACTGGAGTAGCTGAGTAACACCTTAGGGATGTAGTCTGCTTCCAGTATATAAGGACAAGCATTGAGAAGAGTATTTGAGTTTTTGACACACTTGAATCCTGCATGTAGCCGAGTCATCATTCAGCAACCTGCCATGCTGTCTGATGATCTTGGGACTACTAATAGATTTGAATCAGTGGCCTGCCATGTGGTTTGGTAATATGGGCACTATGTTATTTTTATTTGTTGACCTTGGGTTTGTCAGCCTCAGCATCCAGCAGCTCCTTGAATGAAGAAAGCATGCAGCATCAGTGGGCTGGGAGCAAGAGGCAGAGCTGAAGCCCAAGGTTGAGGGGCTTTCATTCACCCTCTAGAGCCTGGCACTTTGAAGTCAAACTTCTAGCCTATAAAAGAGAAAGAGTATAAATTCCTTTTTGTTAAAGTATTTTGTGGTATTTTCTGTTAAAGCAACACAAGTAACCAACACAAACCATTTTTTAATTATCTTCAGGAAAATTTCACTTGCCTGTGATAATAATGATATGGTTCAATCATTTCCACATTATGTGGGATCACCTTTCTTTGGAATGGGGACAAATATGGATCTCTTCCAGTCAGTTGGCCAGGTAGCTGTCTTTCACATTTCTTGGCATAGACGAGTGAGTGCCTCTAGCACAGTATCCATTTGTGGAAACATCTCAATGGCTATTCCATCAATTCCTGGAGGCTTGCTCTTCACTAATTCTTTCAGTGCAGCTTTGACTTCTTCCTTCAATACCATTGCTTCTTGATCATATGCCATCTCCTGAAATGGATGAACATCGACCAATTCCTTTTGATACAGTGACTCAGTGTATTCTTGCCATCTTCTTTTGATGTTTCCTGCATCATTCAATATTTTTCCTATAGAATTTTTCAATATTGCAACTTGAAGCTTGAATTTTGTTTTGAGTTCTTTCAGCTTGAGAAATGTCAAATGTGTTCTTAACTTTTGGTTTTTCTAACTCCAGGTCTTTTCACATTTCATTATATTAATTAACTTTGTCTTCTCAAGCTGCCCTTTTAAATCTTCTCTTCAAATCTTTTGTATTGTCATTTCTTCCATTTGCCTTAAGTACTCTCCATTCAAGAGCATGTTTCCAAGTATCTTCTAACACCCATTTTAATTTTTTATTCCTTTCTTGTCTTTCTAATGACCTTTTGCTTTCTTCATGGATGATGTTCTTGATGTCATCCCACAATGTATCTGGTTCTCAGTCATTGGTGTTCAGTGCATCAAATCTATTCTTTAGATGGTCTCTAAATTCAGGTAGGATATAATCAAGGTAATATTTTTGCTCTGGTGGACTTATTTTAATTATCTTCAACTTCAACTTGAACTCGAATATGAGCACTTGATAGTCTGTTCCACAATCACCTCCTAGCCTTGTTTTGGCTGAAGATATTGAACTCCCCCTTTTCCTCTTTTCACAGATGTAGTCAATCTGATTCCTGTGTATTCTATCTGGTGGAGTCCTCTTATATAGCTGCCATTTATGTTGTTGAAAAATGGTATTTGCAATGAATAAGTCATTGGTCTTGCAAAATTCTATCATGTGATCTCCAGTGTCATTTCTATCAACAAGGCCAAATTTTCCAACTACCAGTGATTCTGCTCTATTTCCATCTTTTGCATTCTAATCATCAGTGATAATCAATAAATCTTGACTGCACATTTGATCAGTTTCAAACTGCAGAAGTTTGTAAATATCTACAATTTCATCATCTTTGGCTTTGGTGCTTAGTTCATAAATTTGAATAATATAGTATTAACTGGTCTTCCTTGTAAGTGTATATGTATTACCCATCACTGACAGCATTGGGCTTCAGGACAGAGCTTGAAACATTGTGATGATGAATGCCACACTATTCCTCTTCAGTTTGTCATTCCCAGCATAGTAGATCACATTTTTGTCCAATTCAAAATGGCCAAAACAATTCCATTTCATCTCACCAATGCCTTGGATATCTATCTTTAGGTATTCCATTTCATCTTTGACAACTTCCAATTTTCCTAGATTTGTACTACATACATTCCATGTTCCAATTATTAATGGATGTTTGAGTTGTTTCTTCCCATTTTGAGTTGGGCCACATCAGCAAACAGAGGTCCTAAAACTTTCACTCTATCCACATCATTAAGTCGGAAGGAAGGTTGGGCAATCCTACTTCTGTAGTGATACTGCCTCGGAAACCCAAGGAGGGGTTGCTATGAGTCGGGGCTGACTCGATGGCAAACAACAACAACATCATTAAGATCAGCTCTACTTTCAGGAGGCAGCCCTTCCCCAGTCATATTTTGAATGACTTCTGACCTGAGGGGCTCATCTTCTGGCACTGTATTAGACAATGTTTCAGGGCTAGTCATAAAGTTTTCCGGCAATATATCAGACAGTGTTTCACTGTTATTCAGTAGATTTTCACTGGCCAATTCTTTGAGAAGTGGATGGTCCCCTCCTTCTTCCCAGTCTATTTTACCCTGGCAGCACTGCTGAAACATGTCCACCATGGTTGACTGTGCTGGTATTTGAAATACCAGTAGCATAGCCTCCAGCCTCACAGCAACATGCAAGTCACTCCAGTATGATAAACTGACAGATGAGTGGTGGTATATATATATATATATATATATATATATATA
>NW_006922490.1:231026-248918 GCF_000298275.1 Orycteropus afer afer | reverse complement strand
ACATGGTAAATTATATATATATGTGTGTATATATATATATGTGTGTGTTTGTGTATATATATATATATATATATAAGCTCTGGTGGCATAGTGCCTAAGGCACTTTACTGCTAACCAAGCAGTTGGCGGTTCAAACCTTCCAGCCATTCCTCAGAAGGAAGATTGGGCAGTCTACTTCCATAGAGATACCTCCTCAGAAACCCATGGAGGAGTCACTATGAGTCAGAGACAACTTGATGGCATACAACAACACAATAACATATATAAATACATATATATACACATACCACCACTACTATTATACCACTTTTCCATCAGTTTGTCGTACTGGGTGGCTTGTGTGTTTCTGTGAGGCTGGAGGCTTTGTCACCGGTATTTCAAATATCAGCAGGATCACCCATTGTGTACAGGTTTCAGTGAAGCATCCAGACTAAGACTGACTTGGAAGAAGGAAAAGGCCATCCACTTCTGAGAGAATTGGCCAGTGAATACCTTATGAATAGCAGTGAAACACTGTGTGGTAGTTAGGTTTGTGTGTCAACTTGGCTGGGCCTGGTTGAGTGGCTGGACAGCTGGTGGTAGTTATTCCCCATGATGTGACTGGCAATCAACTCCATGGTGGGATCTACCACAAGCAGCTGAGTAGCTGCCTTTGGGATGTGGTCTGCTTCCTGTATTTAAGGAGAAGCTTTGAAAATGGTCTCTAGCCTATGGCACACTTGGACCCTGCATGTAGCCGTGTCATTGTTCAGCAGCCTGCCATGCTCTGCTGACCTTGGGACTTTCAATGGACTTAAACTAATGCCCTGCCATGTAGTTTGGTAACATCAGACTGTGCCTTTTTACTTGTCAAACTTGGGGTTTCTCAGACTCAGCAGCCAGCAGCTGTCTGAGTGAAGAAACGCCTCTAGCTCCAGTGGGCCAGGAGCAGGAGGCAGAGCTGGACCCCAAGGTTCAGGGGCTTTCACCCAGCCCTTAGAGCCTAGCATTTTGAACTTGGACTTTAAGCCTCCAAATTGTAAGAATAAACCCCTGTTTATTATGGCCATCCCATTTGTGGTATATTCTTGTCAGAGAGGCACTAGATAACCAGAACACACTGTCTGATCCATTACCAAAAAACTTTATGAATAGCCCTGAAACATTGTTCACTATAGTGCCAGAAGATGAGCCGCTCAGGTGAGAAGGCACTCAAAATACGACTGGGGAAGAGATGGCTCCTTAGATTAGAGCCTACTTTAATGATGTGATGGAGTAAAGCTTTTGGGACCTCTGTTTGCTGATGTAGCATGACACAAAATGGGACAAAACAGTTGTAAAAATCCATTAATAATTGGAATAGAGAACGTATGGAGTATGAACCTAGAAAAATTGGAAGTTGTCAAAAATGAAATGGAATACATAAAGATTGATATCCTAAGTGTTAGTGAGCTGAAATGGACCAGTTTTGGCCATTTTGAATCAGATAACCTGATTCAGTATGATCTAGTATGCCAGGAATGACAAATTGAAGAGGAATGGTGAGGAATTCTTTATCAGTAAGAATGTTTCAAGATCTATCCTGAAGTACAATGCTGTCAGTGATAGGAAAATATCTATATGCCTATATGGAAAACCTGTTGCTGTGGCTGTTATGTGCTGTGGAATGGGACCTGACTCAGTGACCCCTCCTTGGGTTGCTGAGGCAGTATCACTACGGAAGTAGAGTGCCCAACCTTCCTTTCGAGGAGTGGCTGGTGAGTTTGAACTGCCAACCTTCTGGTTAGCAGTCAAGTGCCTTGGGCACTATGCTACCAGAGCTCCTGGAAGACCTGTTAGTACTACTATTATTCAAATTTACACACCAATCACCAAAGCCAAAGATGAGGAAATTGAAGATTTTACCAACTTCTGCAGTATGAAATCAACCGACCATGAAATCAAGATGTGCTGATTATCACAGATGATTGGAATGCAAAAATTGGAAACAAAGAAGAATCACTGGTAGTTGGAAAATACGGCCTTGGTGATAGAATAATGCTGGAGATCACATGATAGAATTTTGCAAGACAAACGACTTATTCATTGCAAACACCTTTTTTCAGCAATACAAACAATGGCTATACATGTGGATCTCACCAGATGGAGTACACAGGAATCAGATTGACTACATCTGTAGAAAGGTGATGGAGAAGCTCAGTATTTTCAGCCAAAATATAGCCAGGAGCTGACTGTGAAACAGATCATCAACTGCTCATATGTGAGTTCAAGATAAAGTTGAAACAAGTCCATGAGAGCCAAAATATGACCTTTATTATATCCCTCTTGAGTGTAGAGACCACCTAAAGAATAGATTTGATGCATTGAACACTAATGGCCAAATCCAGAGGAATTGTGGGATAACATCAAGAACATCATCCATGAAGAAAGCATGAGGTCATTAAAAAGATAGGAAAGGAAGAAAAGACCAAAATGGATGTCAGAAGAGATTGTGGAACTTGCCCTTGAATGGAGAGTAGCTAAAGAAAATGGAAGAAATGAAAAAATAAAAGAGCTGAATAGAAGATTTCAAAGAGCAGCTCAAGAAGACAAAGTCAATTATTATAATGAAATGTGCAAAAATATGGAGTTGGAAAGCCAAAGTGGAAGAACATGCTCAGTATTTCTCAAGGTGAAAGAACTGAGGAAAAAAAATAAGCTTCAAGTTGAAATATTGAAGATACTATGGGCAAAATATTGAATGATGCAGGAAACATCAAAAGAAGATGAAAGGAATACACAGTCACTGTACCAAAAAGACCTGTTCAATCTTCATCCATTTCAGGAGGTGGCATATGATCAAGAACCAATGGTATTGAAGGAAGAAGTTGAAGCTCTATGGAAAGAATTGACATAAAACAAGGCTCCAAGAATTGATGGGAGTACCCATTGAGATGTTTCAACAAATGGATGCCACACTGGAGCCACTCACTCATCTATGCCAAGAAATTTAAAAGACATCTACCTGGCCAACTGACTGGAAGAGATCCATATTCATACCCATTAAAAAGAAAGGGGATCCTACAGAATGTGGAAATTATCAAACAATATCACTTATATCACATGCAAGTAAAATTTTGCTGAAGATAATTCAAAAATGGTTGCAGCAGTATATTGACAGAAAAATTCCAGAAATGCAAACTAGATTTAGAAGAGAACATGGATTGAGGAATATCATTGCTGATGGCCGATGGATCGATCTTAGCTGAAAGCAAAGAATACCAGAAAGATGTTTACTTGTGTTTTATTGACTATGCAAAATCATTTGGTTGTATAGATTATAACAAATTATGAATAACATTGAGAAGAATGGGAATTCCAGAACCCTTGATTGTGCTCATCAGGAACCTGTACATAGACCAGGAGGCTGTCTTTCAAACAGAAAAAGAGAATGCTGCATGGTTTAAAATCAGAAATGGAGTGTGTCAGGGTTGTATTCTTTCACAATACTTACTCAATCTGCATGCTGAACAAATAAATTGAGAAGCTGGAGAATATGAAGAAGAACACAGTATCAGAATTGGAGAAAGCCTCGTTAACAACCTATGATATACAGATGACACAGCTTTGCTTACTGAAATTGAGGATGACATGAAGTACTTACTGATGCAAATTAAAGACATCTGTCTGCAATTTGGGTTATATCTCAAAAAAACAAAACAAAAATCCTCACAGCTTCACCAATAAGCAGCATCACAGTAAATGGAGAAAAGACTGAAGTTGTTAAAGATCTCATATTACTTGGTTCCACAATCAACACCAATGAAAGTAGCAGTCAAGACATCAGACAATGTATTGCACTGTGCAAATCTGCTATAAAAGACCTCTGTCAAGTGCTGAAGAGCAAAGACGTCTCCTTGAAGACTATGGTGTGCCTAACCCAAACCATGATATTTTCAATCACCTCATATGCATGTGAGAGCTGGACAATGAACAAGGAAGATCAAAGAAGAGTGATGCTTTTGAGTTGTGGTATTGGCAAAGAATACTGAAAGTACCATGGGCTGCCAGAAGAACAAACAAATCTGTCCTGGAAAAGTGCAGCCTAACTGATCCTTGCAAGCAAGAATGGTCAGAGTTCATCTCACTTGCTTTGGTCATGTTGTCAGAAGGAACCATTCCCTAGAGAAGGATATCGTGCTTGGTAAAATGGAAGGTCAACAAAAAAGGGGAAAGCCCTCAACAAGGTAGATTGACACAGTGGCTGCAACGATGGGCTCAGGTATAGCAAGGATTGTGAGGATGGCACAGGACCGGACAGTGTTTCATTCAGTTGTACATGGGGTTGCTATGAGTCAGAGTCAACTCGAGGGCACCTAACAGCAACAATATAAATACAAGATAAATATTAATGTTTATTAATGTATTTAAAATTGTCTGTTTTATATATATTACATATATAATTAAACATATGTAACACAATTAATTAATTAATGTATTAATGTATAAGTTATATAAATTGTGGACTTTGACCCTAAATATGTTAGTACATATTGCCTAAGAATAGGAATATTGTCTTAAATAGTCTCAGTGTAATTTTCAAATTTGTAAATGTATACAATACATTGGGAGCTCTGGTAGCATAGTGGCTAAGACGCTTGCCTGCTAACCAGACGGCTGGTGGTTCAAACCCACCAGCCACTCCTCGGAAGGAAGGTTGGGCAATCCTACTTCCGTAATGATACTACCTTGGAAACCCAAGGGGAGGCGTTATGAGTCAGGTTTGACTCGACGGCACATAACAACAACAACAACATACAATACATTCACATGCTACTTTTATCTAATCTTCCATTCATAATTCTACTATTTTAATTGGCACAATTCAATACCATATAGCATTTTTTCCTCTTCCTATAATGGATCCAGTCTAGAGTCAGAATTTGCATTTATGATGTCCTTTTATTTCCTTGAATTTGCAAAATTCCTATAGCCTTTGTGTTATGACATTAACAGTTTTAAAGAACACAGTCTCCAGCTTTTTATAAATAGAATTTTCCTCACCTTTGATTTGCCTGATATTTATTCATGATTAATCCAGGTTATGAATTCTTGGCTAGACTACCAGAGATAGTATTTTGTTTCTCTCAGAGAATCACATCTAGAGTCACAAGACGTTCACCACCAGGTGAAATGATAATGATCAGTTTGTTCACCTGATCAAAGTGTTTTCTGGTTTCTCCACAATAAAATTAGTTTATGTTTGCTTTGCAGTAAAAAGTAGGGAGACAAGCAATTTAAGAGCATATAAATATATTGTTCCTTATCCAAAAGCTTCCCATAGATTTATCATCAGTGATGATTTTGCCTGATCCAGGCTTTACTATGGTGGTTACAAAATGAAGATTTTTCTAATTTTGGCATTCCCTCTACACCAGTCATTCATTAAATAGCATTCCATTGTTAGTAGAAAGCTCTGCTCTGTTTGCTTGGTTGATTGTTATTTCTGTTTGCTTGTTTACCTATCTGGTCACTGTTTGTTCAAATTCTTGTATTCTTATATTCTTAGTGCTTTATGATTCATTATTGTTCTTAATTCTTTTGATACTCAAATTTCCCAGATTTGGGTTTTTGGAGTCCCCACCAGCTGCTTGTTCCGCTATTCTAACATATCTCCATCATTTTTTAAGTGCTTCCTTACTATTTTTCTTTTAATTAGTTGATTTATTTGTTTTTGTTGATCAGAATGTACACAGGAAAACATAAAACTGCCTTCTTTGCCATGGAATCTAAAGAACTGAAATTTGCTGGCTACTATTACTGAACATTTTGATGAAATATTCTACAGAAGAGTCTTGATCAAAAAGAATTTCAAATTTCCATGGTGTCTTAAGCTCTCAAAAAGGAAAACCAGAAAAGTTTAGAGAGACAGAGAGAGAAAAAGAGAAACATTTATCTCAAGGAAATGACTCACACAGTTGTAAAAGCTGGCAAGTCCGAAGTCCGTCGGTCATACATCAAGCTGGAGGCTTCTCCTGACCCATGTAGCTGCAAAGGCTGAGGAACCCAAGATCAGCAAGCAGTGTAATAGGCTGGTGGCTTCAGAGGGTGATAAATCCAAGATCAGTGCTGGTGGCTTCAGAGGGTGATGAATCCAAGATCAGTAGGTAAAATGGCAGATTGTTGTCTCACAGGCTACAAAGGCAATAATACCAAGGTTGGCAGGCTACTGGTTCAAGTCCATGACCTGGAGATGATAACAAAATAGATGTAGGATCCAGATCTAGCAGAAACCTAGGACATCCGTATATATATTGGAAGCAGGCTACATCTTGCTTCAACTGACTGGCTGTTCATAGCACATCTCATCATGGTGATGATTACATTATATCAGATCTCATAATAGAGGACGACTGCATTATAACTGCTTAAGTCACTTAGAATCATGGCCCAGCCAAGTTGACACACAATCTTAACTATCACACATAGAATCCAGATTTTCTACAACTATGGAGGCTGAATGAATTCTCAAAACGGTTGCCCTGAAATAATAACCTTTAACCTTTAATCAAAAACAACTCACGAATTCTTCTTAAAACCAAGCAATAAGCTGGCTTAACTGTTAAAGAGTATCTTTCTTAAACATTGTGCTCTTTTAAGAGTTAGGTATATGTGATCAAATTGACAACAATAATTTGAAAGTTTAGATAGGAAATTTAGGGAGAAGTGAATTTATTTGACATACTTTGAGGCTTATCAGATTTAGGTAAATATGTTATACTTACTTCCTTAAAAAAACAAAGTTTTTCATCATTTTATATACTTTGAAACCATGTATATAACATTGAGATTATCTGGTCTGAAGAGCTGACAAAATCTCACTTTTATAAACATCTGGGCTTGGTGCTTTTGATCTGAAATAGTTTCTTGATAATTTTATTTCTTCTATGGAAATTGGTCAATTTAAGCTTTATTTCTCTACTGGGATACATTTCAGTAAATTAAATTCCTCAATTATCCATTCCTCCAGATTTTCAAATTTAGTTGCATAGAGATGTTCAAAGTACACATTTTGTAATTTTCTTCTCACTGATAGCTCTTCTCCCTAGATCTTCATTAATTCATGTACATTTGCTTTACTCATTTTTCTAAATCAGGTAGTAATCTTTCTACTTTGTCAATTTTTTAAAGAATCAGAATTTTATTTAATAATTTTCTCCATTATTCTTCTGTTCTCTACTACAGTAATTTCTACTTTTATCTTCTTTCTGTTTTCTCCTAAGCCTTAATTTCTTGTTCTTTTCTAAATTTTTGAAGTGAGAATTTAATCCATATTGTGTAATTTTTCATCTTTATTGACAGGTTATGAATAGTCTTCTTATGATTGTCTGAAATATATCTCCTTAGAGCCTAATATGTAATATTTTCATTATTATTTTTAAGAAATCCTATAATTTATGTGTTTCTTCCCATTCACCGAGTTTTATTTCACAGATCTTTTAATTTTCAAGTAAAAGGTCTTTTTTGTTGGTTTGTTTCATTTATAATTTCTAAAGTTACTGCACTGTGATGACAAAAGTGCAGCATATAATATTTCTACTTTATGGAACCTGCAGATGTTTGCCTTATGCTCTAGTACATGTTCAATTTTTTAGAATGTTCCACATGTGCTGGAAAACAAAATATTTTCTCAGTGTATTATCCAATATATCCAAATGTTCTACCTTATTGTGTTCCTTAGATCTTTAATGCCCTTACTTAGATTTCGTCCACTTATTTGTCCTCTTCTGAGAGTGAGGTATTAAAAATTTCCTCTTAGTGTGTTCTGTCTAGTTCTTTTCATTTCAATAGTATTTGTTTAACATAGAGCATTGACATGTTACTGGTATGTAGTTATTCATGACTGTTATATTTTCATTGAAAAATATGGATTTTAACACTATAAAGTGTCCATGTTTGACTCACTTAATGCTTATTGATTGAATTCTATTTTATGTAATATTGGATTGTAGTCCCTGATTTCTTTTTCTCTCATTTAGACTGGTAGATTTTTCATTTGTCTTTTCTATTTATGTGTCTCTTCCATGCAAGATAAAATTAAGTTTTGCTTTATGAATCTATATGAAAATATTTTTTTCTTTTAAAAAGCAAATTGTTGTTGTTAGATGCTATAAGTCTGCTCTAACTCATAGTGACCCTGTGTACAACAGAATGAAACACTACATGGTTCTGCATCAGCCTCACAGTACTTGTTATATTTGAACCCAATATTGAAGCCACTTGTGGAAGGCCTTCCCCTTTTTTGCTGACCCTCCACTTTACCAAACATGATATCCTTCTCTAGGAATGGTCCTTTCTGACAACATGACCAAAGTAGATGAGATGAAGTCTGGCCATTCTCGCTTCCAAGGAACACTCAAGCTGCACTCCTTCCAGGACAGATTTTTTAGTTCTTTAGCAGTCCATAGTACTTTCAGCATTCTTCACCAACACCACAACTCAAAAGCATCAACTCTTCTTTAGTCTACTTTGTTTATTGTCCAGCTTTCACATGTATATGAGGCCATTGAAAAAGTCAATTAGGCACATTCAAATTTATATATATGGCTGATATGAGTGCTCTTAATTCTGCCTCTCATGTTGTAATTGCAGTGTATATTTAGTGTGTCCTCTTTGATTTTCTTAGAATGTGTTTTGATTTTTAAGGAAGTTTATACTTTTATTTTGCAGGTTATCTTTGAATTAATATTGTTATAAATCTTCAATTTCATTTTTCTTTCTTAATATTTTCACTTGATATGTTGATTTTAAATAGTATCCATTGATTTGAACCTTTTACAGTAAAACAATAATCCAATTCTAATTTCTGGTTTTTGCTCATTTTCGGATTTATTGTTTGTATTACAACTACTTTGTCAGAACACATAATGTGTATGTTTAAATATAATTTTTCTACTCATGAGTCCAACATTGTATTACACTTAGTTCTTTAATTAAACATATGACTTACTTCTTAAGTCAAAGACTTTCAAATCCTCTTTTTGTTGTGTAAAGTTCATCCTTTAGATGAATTTTTAGACAGGGAAATTCTGTATAGTATTTCCTGAGTTCTGGTGCATTAAAACATGGGCCTTGATATTTGAAGGACAGTTTGACTGGATATAATATCCTTGAAATTTTTACTCTCACTATTTTATTATTTCAGGAATACTTCTTGAAAATGTTGTTCCACTATTGGCTTTATTTGCCTTTTTTTTTTTTTTTTTTTTGGAAAAATTTAATGTTTGCCTTTTTTATTGATAGGAAAATATTTTGTCTTTCCACCGTGAAGTCCTGAAAAAAAATGTGTCTTTATCATTAAAGTCAAACATTTTGTGAGGATATGCCATAAAGAGGACTGTTAAAGGTGGATTTTCCTTGAAAAACTAAACTTTTTATGGGTAGTTTTAGCTCTTTTAGGGGCTCTGGTAGCATAGTGTCTAAAGTATTTGACTGCTAACTAGAAGGCTGTGGTTCAAACCCACCAGCCACTCCTATGAAGAAAGATGAGGCAATCTACTTCTGCAGTGATATCATCTCAGAAACCCATGGAGGGGTCTCTATGAGTCAGATCCGACTCCACCTCAGTGAGTTTGGTTTTGTTTTTTAGGTCTTTTATTTCTGAAGATTTTTTTAGGTGTAGTTTTTCTTTTCTTTTACATTTTTTTTTATTGTAATCTGGGTGAAAGTTTACAGAGCAAATTCATTTTCCTTTCAACAGTTCATCCACATTTTGTTTCCTAGCATTGATTGGAATACCCACAATGTAATAGCTCTCTTCCCACTTCCTTCCTGTGGTTACCTTTTCTCTGTGTCCTTCTTTCCTATCTATTCTTGCTCTCTGAGCTCTCTCCCTGCACAAGTGCTGCTCTTCTAATCTCCCATGTTGATTTGTTCTAGGAAGTGGAGCTCTCTGGTATAATTTTTCATCTCATAGTCTTTCTATTATTTGGATAAAAGTTAAGCTATGAGTGTGAGTTCAGTTCCAGTCCCAAAGGGGAACTAGGGCCCATAGTCTCGAGGGTTTCACCAGTCTCTTCCAAAGTAGTAAGGCTAGTATTTTCTATGACTTTGAGTTTTGTTCCACAATTTTCTCCCATTCTATCCAGGATCTCTAAAGTTGATCCCTTTCCAAGTGGTTGGCATTGATAGCACAGCACCACCTGGTTCTTCTTGTCTCATAGTTGTATAGCCTGAGGTTCCCATTGTCCACTAGTCCTTTGGACTAATTCTTTCCATGCATCTTTGATTTTTTTCACTCTCCTTTGCTCTGGAAAACAAGAGATTACTATTTGCATCTTACATGACTACTTGTGATCATTTAAGATCCTAGTTGCTACTCACCAAAGTAGGATGTAAAACAATATTTTTGTGTACTGTTATGCCCACTGAGTTTGATGCCCCCTGTGACCATGGTCCAAACCTACACGTCCAGTGACTCACTTCCTCAAGGTGGCTGATTGTGGCTAAGAAGGTATTATAACATTAGCCCCTGTTCATTCTATTATATAATGAACATTTTTATAACACATTCAGATACATATGTAGAAATATCTGCCAAATCTATAAATGATCATGGGTATATTCCCATTCACCTACCATACCTGATCATCTTGCCTGTCTGTCTATGTATCTACCTGTAGATAAATGTTTATTATTACTGATAATGCAGTGTTGTATATATAACAGTATTTACCTTTGTTGTCTGTACCTTTTGGGGACCTCTACATGTCTTTTCATTTCCTAGATGTAGTTTTAAATCCCAGTTCTGTTCCATTGGTTTCATTTTGTGATTCAAAAACATAAATTATATGTATGCTGGATGTTCCTCTGACACTTTTTTAAGATTTATCTCATTTTTATTTTCTTTGTGTTTTTCTACATTTCTTCAATGTTCCTTATTAAATTTTTCCTTGAATTTATTCTTTTGACACCTTTCATGTAATTTCAATTCTTGATATGCTTTTATCTGATACTTCTTTCCTTTTCAGTTCAATCAACTCTTGATTCATTTCCCATAATTTGTTTGTTTGCTTGTTGTCCTTTTTGGGTCACAATTTTTTAGTTGTATTTATTCTGTTTCAAATTTGCTTATCCATATCCCAAAATGCCTGTTTGAAGACAATTAACTTAGCTTTGAATGTTGTGTTTTCTTTAGCTTAATGATTGCTTTCTGTGGGTAAGTTTACATTACACAAAAGTTTTATTTACATTATGTGATTTTTACATTGGTTTGTATGCATATGATCTGCTTTTTTTAATTCTTATTCATTTCAATCTGTGTTGTTGTTGTTGTTATGTGCTGTGGAGTTGGACTCAACTCATAACAACCGCTCCTTGGGTTTCTGAGGCAGTATCACTGTGGAAGTAGTTTGCCCAACCTTCCTTCCAAGGAGTGGCTGGTGGATTTGAACCTCCAGCCTTCTGGTTAGCAGTCAAGTGCCTTAGGCACAATGCTACCAGAGCAAATAATCCAAGAAGCTGGACTATATGAATAATAATACATCAGAATTAGAAGAAAACTCATTAACAACCTGTGATATGCAGATGATACAACCTTCCTTGTTAAAAGGGAAGAGGACTTGATGCATTTACTGATGAAGATCAAAAATTCAGTTATGGATCATACCTTAATATAAAGAAAATAAAAATCCTCACAAGTGGATCAATAAGCAACATCATGATAAATGGAAAAAGATTGAAGTTGTTAAAGATTTCATTTTACTTGGAAACATAATCAATACCCATGGAAGCAGCAGTCAAAAAATAAAAAATAAAAAAAAAATACATTTTAAGCATTGCATTGGGCAATTCTGCTTCAAAAGACTTCTTTAAAGTGTTAAAAAAAATAAAAAATAAATATATATATATCACTTTATCACTTTGAGTACTAAGGTGTGCCTAATCCAAGCCATGATATTTTAAATAGCCTCAATATGTTTGTGAAAGCAGGACAATGAATAAGGAAGATAGAAGAAAAATTGATGCATTTGCTTTATGATGTTGGCAAAGAATATTGAATATGCCATGGACTGCCAGAAGAACAAACAAACATGTCTTGGAAGAAGTATAGCCAGAATGGTCCTTGAAAGTGAGGATGATGAGACTTTGTCTCATGAGCTTTGGACATGTTATCAGGAGGGACCAATCCCTGGAGAGGAAATCATGCTTGGTAAAGTAGAGGGTCATCCAGAAGAGGAGGACCCTCAATGGATTAACGAAGTGACCACAATAATGTGCTCAAACACAGCAACAATTGTGAGGATGGTACAGGACCAGGCAGGGTTTTATTCTGTTGTACATAGGGTAGCTATCAGTTATAACCAACTCTATGACACCTAACAATAGCAACAACATTCATTTCACTCATCCTTAGTTTGAGAATGTCTTACTGTGTGAATTCTGCACTCTTCTAAGTAGTTCCTTTTGTTGATGAAATTGGTGGTGGTGGCAAGGGAAAGAAGAAAAGATGAGATTTTGACAAAATCCTTAACATTTCTTTCAAGTTAACTTGTCTCCCTTCACTTCCTTTTCTCCAAGCAGTGTCATTCTCAAACATCTGTACTCCTCTAGAAGCAGTGTTTTACAAGGTTTTGGTTTTATGTACCTTCAAGCCCCTTTTCTGTTTCATTTCTCTGAACTTTAAGTCTCAACCTGTGCTCATAACTCCAGAATCATTATTTGTATCTGTTTTACTGAGTTTCTCAAAATCTCTGTTGACAGAGGGTTCTGGTGCATGGTCTGTTAGTAGTACATGATCTTAACTCCAGCTCTGATATTGTGTTTTGACTAAATATTTCAATTTGATCTTGCTCTTTCTTTACATAATATTTCAATATTCTTGCCCCAGTTTCCTACATGTCTTTGGTACATGTGGGAACTATGGCCTTTCCAGGGTTTTTTTTTTTTTTTCCCCTCTTTCATAATGATTTGATACTTTCAATATTCATAATCTCTTGGCCTAGGAATGTGGAAGATCTGAATTGGGGTGGCTTTATTTGCTGTCCTTGTGAATTTTATGGTCTTGGGTTGAGGGTATGTAGGAGATTCAGAATCAGGGTGAAACCATTGTTTTCCCAAACTATAAATTTAGTTTTTAATAACAACAATAATAATTTCCTTATAAAGGAAATGTGGATTGCACATACTGACTTCCTTCCAAAGAATATAGTGTGAAGAAGAGGGAAAAATTTAGTAATTTTTAGTGGAGAAATCTCACAAAAACTATTTCAGCCTGGTGATTAAGGCCAAGATCAATAGTCATAAATCATGTGGATAGCATGTATCCTTCATACAATGCAATGACAGTGGCACTTTACCTCTTTTATCTTCATCCTAAATCCCATAACAACAGTCTAGACTTAAGAAAAAAAATCAGACAAATAAAAATACAGGAGTATTCTAAATATAAATGATTATTACTCTTCAAAATTGTCAATATCATCAAATATAAGGAAAATCTGAGAAACTGTCACACTCAAGAGGAGGCTAAGGAGAAAGAATACCTAAATGCAATGTGATACCCTAGATGAGATCCTGGAACAGACAGAGAGCCTTAGCTAAAAGCAAAAAAATATGAATCAAGTATGAACTTTATTTAATTAATAGTAATATGTCAACTATTTGTTCATTAATTATAATGAAAATACCATCCTAATATAAGATACTAATAGTAGATACAACTATGTGTAGTGATATATTGGAACTCTCTACTATAGTCTCAATTTTTCTTTAGTCTAAAATTGTTCTAAAAATAAAGCTTATTTAACAATAAATACTAAAAAAGGGGGGGGCAGTCAGAAGAGCCTGTTACTGAAAGTTGAGTGTGACAGTTTCTCAGATTTTATAAACAATTAGCAATTGATTCAAATGCTCATATTTGAATGTATATTTTTTTTTCTTGCAACTTTGAAACTGAGTTTCTAAATAAGGAAAGATTTAGTGTTAGAGTGTATAACCTTAGACCTTGTCCTGAAGCTATAATAATTTGAAAGTTGTAAATTTTATCACTTTGTTTAGAATTGATATGATCAAGACCATTATCATAAATAATTATAAATAAATTATAAATAATTTATCAATTATAATTTTGATTTATCATTATTTAGTAACAGGAAATACTATAAAAAATAATGAATACTCTAAATTTTCTCTTGTAGAAACACACAAGTTCTCCAAGTTCACTAATACTTGTAGTAGATGCTAGGAAGCAAAATATGATGTCTCAAAGCCCATAAATGAGTTAATAGTATGAATCTGTTATTTTCTGTATGATGTTTCACTTAAGTATCACTGCAACTCAGTACAAATGCAGAAGTTTACATGTAGAAATATATATATTCAATATCCTCTAATATTCCCATTTCAGTTAGCTTTCTCCTAAATAATAAAAATATTTTCTTCTAAATAATAAAACTATTATGTAAACATAATAGTTAACATGACAGAACAGATATTCTCAACCTCTTATCTCTTCATTTTCATTTGCATCCTAAATTTTGGGAACAGTGTATAAAAACCAGAGAGTGAGATCAGAAAAGACAGAAAAAGAGAAAGAAGAAGAAAGAAGACAGAAAATAAATATACCATTAAATATGCATGCTTCATTTGTTGTTAGGTACTGCCAGTGGATTCTAACCCATAGCAACCCTTTGTACAACAGAATGAAACACTGCCAAGTCCTGTGTCATCCTCACAGACATTGCTGTTTGAGGCTGTTTTTGCAGCCACTGTATCAATCTATCTCATTGGGGGGGGGGTCATTCTCTTTCTTGCTTACCCTAAATTTTACCAAGCATGATGTCCTTCTCCAGAGACTGGTCCCTCCTGATAACATGTCCAAGGTGCATGAGACAAAGTCTCACTCTCATCCCTTCTAATGGGCATTCAGGCTGTACTTCTTCCAAGGCAGATTTGTTCCTTCTTCTAGCAGTATGTGGTATTTTCAGCATTCTTCACCAACACCATAGCTCAAAAGCATCAATTCTTCTTTGGTCCTCCTTATTCATAGTCCAGCTTTTGCATACACATGAAGTGAATGAAATACCATGGCGTGGATTAGGTGCATCAAAGTGACATCTTTGTTTTGTAACATGCTAAAGAGATTTTTTGCTGTAGATTTGCCCAATGCAATATGGCCTTTGATTTCTTGACTGCAGCTTCCATGGACATTGATTGTGGATCCAAGTAAAATGAAATTCTCAACAACTTCAATCTTTTATCTTGTTAGCCTAATGTTACTTATTGATCCACTTGTAAGGAATTTTGTTTTCTCTATGTTAAAGTTAACTCTACTCTAAAGGCTGTAGTCTTTGATCTTTGATCTTTATCAATACGTGTTTTAAGTTCTTTTCACTTCCATCAAGCAAAGCTATGTCACCTGCAAATAAAAAAATAAATACAACCATTGCCATTGCCATGCAGTCAGATCCAACTCATAGTGACCCCTCCTTGGGTTTTCGAGGCGTTATCACTACGGAAGTAGATTGCCCAACCTTCCTTCCATGGAGTGGCTGCTGGGTTTGAACCACCAGCTTTCTAGATAGAAGTCAAATGCTTTAGGCACTATGCCACCAGAGCTCCCTCACCTGCATGTAGCAGGTTGTTGTTAATAAGTCCTCCTCCGTGGTAGTTAAGTTTGTGTGTCAACTTGGCAGGACCTGGTTGAGTGGCTGCGAAGCTGGATATAGTTATTCCCCATGGTAAGATTGGTAATCAACCCCATGGAGGAATGTATTGGAGCAGCTGAGTAGCTGCTTGAGGGATGTGGTCTGCTTCCTGTATATAAGCAGCAGCTTTGGGAATGTTCATTAGCTTATGACATGCTTGAGCCTGTGTGTAGCCATGTCATTGTTCAGCAGCCTGCCATGTTCTGCCAACCCTGGGACTTTCAATGGACTTGAGTTAATGGCCTGCTGTGTGGTTTGGTAACATTGGGACTGTGCCATTTTATTTGTCGACCTTGGGCTTGTTAGCCTCAGCAGCCAGTAGCTGCCTGAGTGAAGAAATGCCTCTTGCTTCAGTGGGCTGGAGCAAGAGGCAGAGCTGAAGCCCAAGGTTGAGGGGTTTTCACACAGCCCCTAGAACCTGGCACTTGGAACTTGGACTTGTAGCCACCCGAACTGAAAGAGAATAAACTCCTGTTTTTTAAGGTCATCCCCTTTGTGGTATATTCTTGTCAGACCGGCACTAGGTAACAAGAACATCCTCCAAACCTGATGCTGCATTCTTCTTCATATAGTCCAGCTTCTTGGATTATTTGCTCAGCGTATAGATTGAATAAGTATGGTGAAAGCATACAACCCTGAAGCACATCTTTTTTTTTTTTTTCTTTTTAAACCATGTAGCATCTCCTGTTCTGTTCAAACAACTGCTTCCTGCTCTAAGTACAGGTTCCTCATGAGTACAATTAATTGTTCTGGAATTCCCATTTTTCTCTATGTTATCCAAAATTTATTATGATCCATGCAGTTGAATGTCTGCATAGTCAAAAAAAAAAAAAAAGGAAAAGAAAGAAAGAAGGATAAAAAAAAAGGTAAATATCTTTCTGATATTCTCTGCTTTCATCCAAGATATTTCTGACATCAGCAATGTTATCTCTCATTCCATGCCCTGTTCTGAATCCAGCTTGAATTTCTGACAATTCCTTGCCAATGTACTGTTGTAACCATTTTAACCATTTTTTAATTATTTCCAGCAAAATTTTACTTGCATGTCAAATTAATGATATTATTCGATAATTTCTACATTCTATTAGATCACCTGTGTTTGGAATGGGAACAAATATGGACCTCTTCCTTTTGGTTGAGCAGGTAACTGTCTTCCAAATTTCTTGATGTAGACAAGTGAATGCTTTCAATGTTGCAGCTGTTTGCTAAACATCTTAATTGATATTCTAGTCATTTCTTGAGCCTTGTTTATTCCAATGCCTTGAGTGCTATTTGGACTTCTTTTTTCACTACCATTAGTTCTTGATCACACAATACTTATTGGAATGGTTGAACATTGATCAATTGTTCTTAGTACAGTGGCCTGATGTACTTTTGTCTTCTTTTAATACTTCCTGCACCATTCAACATTCTACCCATAGAGCTCTTTAATATTGCAACTCAAGGCTTGAATTTTTTTCTTCACTTTTGCAGCTTGAGAAATGCCAAATGTGTTCTTCCCTTTTTATTTTCTAACTCCACATCTTTACACATTTCTTTGTAATACTTTACATCATTTTCTCAAGCTGCCCTTTTAAATCTGTTTAGCTCATTTCTGCCATTCACTTTAGCTACTCTGTATTGAAGGGAATGTTTTAGAGTCTTTTCTGACATCCATTTTGGTCTTTTCACAGTTATCTATTATTTTATTTTTTTTTTTTCTTTATGTATGATATCTTAGATATCATCCTATAAGTCATCTAGTCTTCGGTCATTAGTGTTAAATATGGCAAATCTATTCTTGAGATGCTCTATATGTTCAGGTGGGATGTAGTCAAGGGGTTATATTTCAGCTCTCGTGGTCTTTTTTTAAATTTTCTTCAGCTTCAACTTAAGCTTGCATATGAGCAACTGATTGTTCTGCCTTGGCTTTGTTCTAACTGATGATATTGAGCTTCTTCATCATCTCTTTCCACAGATATAGTCAATTCAATTCCTCTATATTCCATCTGGTGATGTTTACATGTGTAGACACAATTTTTGTTTTTGAAAAAAGGTATTTCCAGTGAATAGGTCTTTGGTCTTGTAAAATGCTATCTTGTGATCTCCAGTGTCATTTCTATCACTATATCATATTTAAAGCACTTGACTGCTAACCAGAAGGCTGGCGGTTCAAACCCACCAGCCACTCCTCAGAAGGAAGGTTGGGCAATCCTACTTCCGTAGTGATCGAGCACTTAACCATTTA
>NW_006922490.1:227160-230710 GCF_000298275.1 Orycteropus afer afer | reverse complement strand
AGGATTTGTCCTTGGTGCATACCTATCTATATTTTTTTATTGTGATTTGGGTGAAAGTTTACAGAGTAAATTCATTTTCCAGACAACCATTAACACACATTGTGTTTCATTACAATGATTGCAATCCCCATAATGTAACAGCTCCCTTCCCACTTCTTCCTTGTGGTCACCTTTTCCCTATGTCCTTTTTTCCTATGCATTCCTGTTCTCTGAATTATCTCCCTGTGAAAACACTGCCCTTTTGATCTCCTATGATTGATTGTTCTAAGGAGTGGACCTACCTAGTGTAAATGTTCACCTTATATGGTTGTCTATTGTTTGGCTGGAAGCCACACGATTGAATTCAATTCCAGGCCTGAAGATGACTAGGCGCCATAGTCTCAGGGTTCTCATCAGTCTCTAATAGACCAGTAAGCCCAGTCCGTTTTATGATTTTTGAATTTTGGTCCACATTTTTCTCCCACTCTATCCAGGATCTCCCACACTGATCCCTTCCCCAGTGGTTTACAGTGGTAGCCAGGTACCATCTAGTTCTTCTGGATTCATGGTCATGTAGTCTGAGGTTCTCATGTTCCCCAGTCTCTTGGACTAATTGTTTCCATGCATCTTTGGTTTTGTTCATTCTTCTTTGCTTCAGATGAGAAGAGCCCAACTGTTGCATCTAGATGGCCACTTGCAAGTTTTTAAGACCCCAGTCACCAAAGTAGGATGTAGAACAATGTTCTTCTGCAGTATTTTATGCAAATTGAGCTTGATGTCCCCTGCAGTTTGTGCATATATTTGAGTAAAGTCTTATTAATTGGTTTTCCTTGTAAACATATAAATATTGTTCTATCACTTACAGCTTTGTACTTCAGGATAGATCTTGAAATGTTCTTTTTGACAATGAATATGACAATACTGTTCCTCTTCAATTTGTCATTACCAGTATAATAGACCATATGATTGTCTGATTCAAAATGGCCAATAGAAGTCTATTCCAGCTCATTAATGCCCAAAATATTTATCTTCAAGTGTTCCACTTCATTTGTGACAACTTCTAATTTTCTTAGATTCGTATTTCATATATCCCATGTTCTGATTACAAATGGATGTTTGTGGCTGTTTCTTCTCATTTTGAGTCATGCCACATCAGCAAATTATAGTCGCAAAAGCTTAATTCCATCCATATAATTAAGGTCAACTCTACTTTAAGGAGGCAGCTCTTCCCCTGTGGTATTTTGAGTGCCTTCCAAGCTGAGGGACTCATCTTCTGGCATGATAACAGACAGTGTTCCATTATTTATAAAGTTCTCACTAACTAATTTTTCATTAGGAGATCACCTTGTCTTTCTTACTAGTCTGTCTTAGGCTGAAAGCTCCACTAAAACCGGACCACCATGGGTGACTTGGGGGATATTTTGAAAGATCAATGGTGTAGCTTTTAGCATTTTAGCCACACACAAGCCACCACAATATTACAAATTATCTTCATTTAGTTTATATAAATATTAAATTTTATCACAATGATATTGTTACCAAAATTAAAAAGAAGACAGAATTAATTTCAGACTGTCTTTCTCTGTTTCTCTTATATTTCCTCCAAATTAGAGAAGGACTCTCTCACCCCTGGTTGTAATCTTTTTTTTTTTTTTTTTTTTTTATGATTTGGGTGAAAATTTACAGAGCAAATTAACTTTCCATACAGTTCACATACATTTTGTCTCATGACATTGATGACATTTTACCCCAATGCAACAGCTCCCCTTCCACTTCCTCCTGATAGTTACCTCTTCCCTGTGTCCATCCCTCCATGCACTCCTGCCCCCTGAGCTTTCTCCCTGTGTATAAACAGCCCTTCTTCCTCCCATGATTATTCTCCCCAAGGAGTGTATCTACCTCAGGTAAATGTTCAACTCATATGCCTGCCTTTAGTCTGGCTGGAAGCCACACATGTGGGTTCCATTCCAGACTTGAAGGGCAGCTAGGGGCCATAGTCTCAGTGGTTCCACCAGGCTCTATCAGACCAGCAAAAATGGTCCCCCCCTTTTTTTTTCTCCCAAATGATTTTGAATTTTGTTCCACATTGTTCTCCCACTACATCCAGGATCTTCTACATGGATCCTCCTCAGAGTGGTTGACAGTGATAGCTGGGCATCATCTAGTTCTGGTCTCATAGGCTGCAGACTGCATGGTGTACCAGTCGCTAGGACTAATTGTTTCCATGAATCTTTGGTTTTCTTCATCCTTCTTTGCTCTGGACGAGGAGAGACCCATTGTTGCATTTAGTTGGCTGCTTGCAAGCTTTTAAGATCCCAGTCACTACTCATCAAAGTAGAACGTGGAACAATGTTTTGTGTAGTATGTTATGCCAATTGAGCTTGATGTCCCCTGCACCCATGGTCCCGAGCCCACCAGTTCAACTACTCGGTCCCTCTGGATAGCTGGCTGTGACCAAGAAGTGACTACAAACTTGTCCCTTGTCAGCCCTACTGTACACCTAGGAATTCTTATGGATCATACAAATACACTTATAGGACCATTAGAGAATGAATTTTTTTAAGGGATTATTTCCCTCACTCCCTTAATTCATTCTGAACACAGGTTGAGCAACTGACTTTTGTGTGAAAGTTTTCTACTTGATAATAGTACTATTTTTCCAGAATCATTCCAAATTCACTTTAGCTCTGAATCTCATTTCCTGTCATATATTCCAGTGGAAACTAAGCAGTACTTTACCTCTTGTGGTAGTTAAGGTTATGTGTCAACTTGCCTGGGCCTGGTTAACTGGTTGGGCAGCTGGATGTAATTATTCCCCATGGTGAGACTGGTAATAAATTCCATGGTGGAATCTACTGGAGCAGCTGAGTATCTGCTTTAGGGATGTAGTCTGCTTCCAATAATATAAGAAGCAACTTTGAGGAAGGTTTCTAGCTTTCTGGCACACCTGAACCTTGCTTATAGCCAAGTCATTGTTCAGCAGCTTGCCATGCCCTGTTGCTCTTGGGACTCTTAATGAACTTGAATTAGTGGCCTGCTGTGTTATTTAGTAATATTGGGACTGTGACTTTTTACTTGTCAACCTTGAGTTTGTCAGCCTCAGCAGCCTGCAGCTGCCTGAGTGAGAAAAGCCTCTAGCTCCAGTGGACCGGGAGCAGGTGGTAGAACTGAAGCCCAAGGTCAAGGGACTTTCACACAGCCCCTAGAGCTACATTTTGAACTCAGACTTCTAGCCTCCAAAACTGTAACAGAATAAACTCTTGTTTGTTCAAGCCACCCCATTTGTGATATTTTCCTGTTAGTGTTAGGCAGGAAGATAGGACAGGAGACTGCCATTGGGGCAGGCCTGAAGGGAGGAGAAAAGGGAGAGACGTGGAATATTTAAGAAGGTAACTGCTGAGGCGGGGCAAGATGGCGGACTAGGCAGAAGGATTGCACAGACCCTCTTCAACAAAGAAAAGGGAAACCAATAAATACAGACACAGAAGATAATCTTGGACCCCTGAGCCTTGAAGGAAAGGATGCAGATTTGGACTAAACCCCAACTAGCAGAAGAATTTGCGTGAAAATA
>NW_006922490.1:221426-227060 GCF_000298275.1 Orycteropus afer afer | reverse complement strand
CACCATTTTTGTTGTTGAAAAAAGGTGTTTGCAATGAACAAGTCATTGGTCTTGCAAAATTCTACCATGCGAGTTCCAGCATTATTTTTGTCACCAAGGCCAAATTTTCCAACTACTGGTGATTCTTCTTTGTTTCCAACTTTTGCATTCCAGTCACTAGTGATAATTAACACATCCTGGTTGCATGTTCAGTCAATTTCAGACTGCAGAAGTTTATAAAAATCTTCAATTTCCTCATCTTTGGCTTTGGTGGTTGGTGCATAAATTTGAATAAATAATAGTCATATTAACGTGTCTTCCTTGTAGGCATATGGATACTATCTTATCACTGACAACAATGTACTTCAGGACAGATCTTGAAACGTCCTTTGTGATGATGAATGCCACACCATTCCTCTTTAAACTGTCATTCTCAGCATAGTATATCATATGGTTGTCTGATTCAAAATGGCCAAAACCAGTCAATTTCAGCTCACTAATGCCTAGGATATCAATCTTTGTGTGTTTCATTTCATTTTTGACAATTTGTAATTTTCCTAGATTCATACTTCGTACATTCCATGTTCTGGTGATTAATGGATGTCTGCAGCTGTTTCTCTTCAATTTGAGTGGAGACAGCAAATGGAGGTGTCAAAATCTTTACCTTATCCATAGGAGTAAGACTGGGTTTACTCAGATGTTGCAGCTCTTTCTCAGTCCTATTTTGAGAGCCTTCTAACCTAACCGGAGTATTCATAAAGTTGTGCGGTAATGTATCAAACAGTGTTTCTTTGTTATTTATAATGTTTCTCCTGACCAATTCTTTGAGAAGTAGGTAGCCTCCTCCTTCTTCCTAGTCTGTCTCAGTTTTAAGCTGGGCTGATATGTGTGCACCATGTGCATCCTGCTGGGTTTGAAACACGGGTGTCTCAGCCTCAAAACTCACATCAACGCATCACCACCAGACAAACTGACAGACAAGTTTGTCTCCATATTGGAAACCTCTCCTACCACCCTTCCCTGGGTCCCTGAGGCTGACTCTTCCTCTGTCCAGATTCCTAGGCCTTTTAATACCCTTTCTCCTGCTCTCCTGCCCTGCTGCTTTGGACCTACCTGAGTTCCTCTCCTCACCTGGATCGCTTCAGCTGACTGCTCCTCTTTCCTGGTTCCTGGCTTTTAATCCTCTTTCTCCCGTTCTCCTGCCCTATTGCTTTGTTCCTTAAGTGTGCATATTAGAAAAGAAGTAAAGATGAATATCAATAATGTAAGTTTTCAAGAATAAAGAAAATGATGGAAGAAACCAAAAATAAAAATTGAAGTCAATAAATTAGAAAACACATATAAAATATGCAAAATCAGCAAAGCGTGACTGGATAAGCAAAGCACTACTGAAGAAGAACAAAGTAGTTCTCACACTCCCAGATCTTAAAACCTACTATCCAGCTACAGAAGTCAAAACAGTCCAGTATTAGTACAATGACAAAAACAGACCAGTGGAACAGAATTGAGAACACAGAAATGGATCCATCTACCTATGGTCAGCTGATCTTTGACAAAGAGCCAAAATCCATTCAGTGGAGAAGAGATAGTCTTTTTAACAAATAGTAATGGCAAAATTGGACACCTATTTACAAAAAAAAAAAAAAAAAGAAAGAAACAAGATCCATACCTCTGACCATACACAAAAACTAACTCCAGATGGATCAAAGGCTTAAATGTAAAATCTAAAGCTATTAAGTTCAGCAAAGAAAAAAACAGAGGTAAATGTGGGAACTCAGATTTATGGTAAAATAGACTATCAAGTATAACTTAAAAGGTACAAACAGTAGAAGATAAACTAGATGATTAAGACCTTCCAAGAATTAGATTATTGTGTGCATTTAAAGACTTCCCCAAAAGAGTAAAAAGAGAACCTACAGAATGGGAAAAATATTTGGCAATGGCATATCTGACAAAGGAGTTATCTCTAAAATTTATAGAAATAAACTAAAATACCTCAACATTAAAAAGTTAAACAATCCAATTAAAAAATGGGCAGAAGCCATGGATAGACACTTCACAAAAGAAGATATTCAGGTAGCCAACAAACACATGAAGAAACTCACAATCATTAGCCCTTAGAGAGATGCAAATCAAAACAAACATGAGACACCATCTCACCCCAGCATTAGTAACAAACTTCCAACAAGAAAGAAAATAATAAATCTTGGTGAGGATGTGGAGAGATTAAGACTTTCATACACTGCTGATGGAACTGTAAAATGATAAAATCACTGTGGATATTTGTACAATGATTCCTCAAAATGTTGGAAATAGAAATACCATTTGATCCAGAAAGCCCATTATTAAGCGTATATCCTAAAGAAGTGAGAGGCAGGACACAGATAGATATATGCGCACCCATGTTTATTGAAGCACTATTTACAACAGCAAAGAGGTGGAAACAACCTAAGTGCCCATCAATGGAGGAATAGATGAACAAACTGTGGTACATATATATACTGGAATCCTATGCAACCTTAAAGAATAATGTAAATTCTGAAAAATGCTGTATAATGTGGACCAACCTGTAGGACATTATGCTGAGTGAGAGAAGGCAATCACAGAAAGAAAAAGATTGCATTAGGCCACTTTTGTAAAAAGTCAGGAAAGGCTTATACATGGAAGGAAATTCTCTTTACTGGTTGCCAAAGATGGACGGGGAGGGGAGGGAAAATTCTCGATGGTACACAACAACGTTTTGTCTAGTTTCATTATTAATGTAATGCTGGCCTCAGTGAGTGAGTTAGATACTGTTTCCTCCTCTTCTATTTTTTGAAAGAGTTTGAGAAGGATTGGTGCTAATTCTTTAATGATTGCTAGAAGTCACCAGTGAAAACATCTGACATGATGCTTTGTGTTTTGGAGAGTTATTAATGGCCATTTTAATTTATTTAATAGATAAAGTCTTGCTGAGATTATTTATTTCTCTTTGTGTCTGATTTGGTAGATCCTTTCAAGGAGTTGGGAGCTCTGGTGGCGTAGTGCCTAACTAGACACTTGACTGCTAACCAGAAGGCTGGCAGTTCAAACCCACCAGCCACTCCTCGAAAGGAAATTTGGGCAATCTACTTCCGTAGAGATAACACCTCGGAAACCCAAGGAGGGTTTGCTATGAGTCAGATTCCACTTGAGAGCAGTGCGAGGGATGGGATTCAAGGAGTTAGTCCATTTCTTCTAAATTATGTAATCTTTTTAATGTTCATGGGATCAGTTGTGATGGTCCTTCTTTAATTTTTAACATCAGTAATTTCTGTTGTTTTTCTTTTTTTCTTGATTAGCTTGGCTACAGGCAAGCTTTTGGTATCATTGATCTTCTATATTAATTTCCTATTTTATATTTCATTGATTTTTCTCTATTTTTTACTCTTTATTTTCTTCTGCTTATTTTGGACTAAATTCCAAATTGAATTTCCAAACTGAAAATTTGGATTTTGACTTAAGATCTGTATTGTTTTCTAATGTACATATTGAATGCTATAAATTTCTCTCTAAGCACTGCTTTCTCTGCATCTCATAAATATGGGAAATTGTAGTTTCATTTTCATTTAATTCAAAATATTTTTTAAAGTTTTTACAGACATCTTCTTTGACCCATGTATTATTTGTGTGTTGTCTAACCTTTAAATATTTTGATATTTTCAAGCTATCTTTCTGTTATTAATTCCTAGTTTAATTTCATTATGGTCTGAGCATACTTTGCATGATTTCTATTCACTTATACTGGTTAAATATTCTGTCAATTCCTGGACCTTTGTTTTTCACCAATTCTTTCAGTGCATCTTGAATTTCCTCCCTCAATACTATTGGCTATTGATCATATTCTACCTCCTGACATAGCTAAATGCTGACCAATTATTTTTGGCACAGTGACTTTGTGTATTCCTTCCATCTTTTTTTGATGCTTCCTGAATTTTTCAATATTTTGCCCATAGAATCCTTCAACAGTGAAATTTGAGGCTTGAATTTTTTCTGCAGTTCTTTCAGCTTGAGAAATGCCAACTCTGTTTCTCCTTTTTGGTTTTCTAACTCCAAGTCTTTGCACACTTCTTTATAATTATTTACTTTGTCTTCCAAACTTGCCTTTAAAATCTTCTGTTTAGCTCTTCTACCTCATCATTTCTTCCCATTATTTTAGCTACACTCTGTTCAAGAGCAAGTTTCTGAGTATCTTCTGACATCCATTTTGATCTTTTCTTCCTTTCCTGTGTTCTTAATGACTTTTGGTTTTCTACATGTCATCCCAGAACTCATCTTGCCTTCAGTCTTCGGTGTTTAATCCATCAAATCTATTCTTCAAATAGTCTCTAAATTCAGGTGGGATATACTCCAGGTCATATTTTGGCTCTCATGGACTTGTTTTAATTTTCTTCACCTTCAATTTAAACTTGTATATGAACAATTGATGATCTGTTCCATAGTTAGCCCCTGGCCTTTTTCTGGCTGATTATATTGAAATTCTCCATGATCTCTTTCCACAGATGTCGTCAATTTGATTCCCAAGTATTCCATCTGGTGAGGACCATGAAGTCCTCACTTGTTTATGCCAGGAAATTTGGGAGGTAGCTTCCTGGCAAATCAACTGGAAGAGATCCCTATTCGTGCCCATTCCAAAGAAAGGTGATACAACAGATTGTGGAAATTACCAAACACCATCATTAATATCACACATATGTAAGATTTTACTGAAAATGATTTAAAAAGAGTTGTAACATTACATAGAAAGGGAACTGCCAAAAATTCAAGCCTGATTCAGAAGATAACATGGAATGAAGAATATCATTGCCAATGTCAGATGGATCTTGGCTGAAAGCAGAGAATACCAGCAAGATGTTTATGTGTTTTATTGACTCTGAAAAGGCATTCAACTGTGAGGATCCCAACAAATTATGGATAACATTGCAAATGGGAATTCCTGAACACTTAATTGTACTCATGTACTAAATGTACATAGACCAAAAGACAGTCATTTAAACAGAACATAGGCATACTGCATGTTTTAAAATCAAGAAAGGAATGTGTCAGGGTGGTATTCTTTCACCACACTTACTCAATTCATATGCTGAGGAAATAATCCAAGAAACTGGACTATATGAAGAAGAGAGCAGTATCAGGACTGAAGGAAAACTCATTTACAACCTGGGATATGCTGATGACACAACCTTGCTTGCTGAAAGTAAAGAAGACTTGAAGCACTTACTGATGGTGATCAAAGACAACAGCCTTCAGTATGGATTACAATTCAAAATAAAGAAAACTAAGATCCTCTCAACTGGACCAATTAGCAACATCACAATAAGGGGAGAAAGGATTGGGGTTGTCAATGATCTCTTTTCTCTTGGATCCACAATTAGTGCCCATGGAAACAGCAGTCAAAAAATCAAATGCCACATTACAGTGGGCAAATCTGCTGCAAGGGACCTTTTCAAAGTGTTAAAGAGAAAAGATATCACTTTGTAAACTAAGGTGTGTCTGACCCTAACCATTGTCCTTTTAAATGCCTCATATCCATGTGAAAGCTGGATAATGAAAAAGGGAGATCACAGAAGAATTGGGGAGCTCTGGTAGCCTAGTGCCTAAGGCACTTGACTGCTAACCAGAAGGCTGGTGGTTCAA
>NW_006922490.1:216343-221326 GCF_000298275.1 Orycteropus afer afer | reverse complement strand
CCACCAGCCTTCTTTTTAGCAGTCAAGTGCCTTAGGCACTATGCTACCAGAGTTCCCTCAGGAAGTATAACAACCAATAAATGATGTCTTTCCCACTCCACAGGAAAGACTTGTCTCCACTCTTCTGGAGACATCCTTTGATTTTAACAGCCCTCCCCACTTGCAGAGAGAAGTCTGTTTCCCCTCTGGAAACATACTTTGCTCTCAATAAAGTCTGTGTGCCTGTGTGAGTGGCGTGTGGTTGAGTTTGTCAGGCCACCACCGAATGTTACTCACTCTTCACAGATTGCCTGGTACTGCCTGTCCACAGATTTGCACTCATAGAGAGTCTTCCAGTGGGTAGGGTGAGGACCAGGGAAAGGGCTTCTTTGCCTGGATAACAAGAGCAGCATAAAGTAACCAAAACACCTCCATTAGACATTGCCAAAGGGGGAGGGAGGCCACATCTTCTGACCTCCTCTAACCCCACAAGGGGAAGACAGAATCACCATCAATAGCCCAAGGCCTATCCCTGTGAGGCCATACATGCTACCTCCCTCCACTCCTTTCACCAACTCTGACACCAACTGTTCCTCCCTCAGCACCCACCACCTCTCTTCCGGGTTCAATAATTCACTGCAGTGGCCACACAGAAGCTACAGATTATGGGGTTTATTAGGGAAGCAACAGGTTACAATTCAAGTTCAGAAATGCACTCAGTATCTTCCAGCTGGCCATCTCCCTCAGCAGCCGGCAGTCTCAGTAGCACATCACTCTGTCAGTGCATGTCTCTCAGTGTTTCTCTCCCAGCAGTGCATGTCTCTTGGTGTCTCTCTCCCAGCAATGTGTCTCTTGTGTCTCTCTCTCAGCAGTGTGTGTCTCTTGCATCACCTAGCTGGCAGAGAGATATCTCTTCAACCTCTAGGAGAGCTACTTTTGAGCCTAGCACAGTAGCCAAACTCACCAATCTCAACATAAGAATTCTATACACTTGAGAGAGAGTGAACTTCCCAGAAAATTACTGCTACCAACAGAAATACCCCAGGTGGATAACTTTAACAATCAGGAACTACTCAATTGCTCATGACAAATTTCAACACGGAGTTTACAAAGACTTATAACTAGAAAAGCCACATTATGTAATTTACTACACTGCAGGCCACCCCTTGGCTTTTCTAGCTGTTATCCCTTTTATATTTCAAAAATTAACATCCCTTCACCATCAGGTTAAGAATAACCACACCCATGAAAGCATGTAAACCAGCCACTTCATGCCTTTATCTTCCCCTATGTTAGATAGCCAATTTGTAATTTATAGTGCCTAAGGCACTTGACTGCTAACCAGAAGGCTGGTGGTTCAAACCCACCAGCCACTCCTCAGAAGGAAGGTTGGGCAATTTACTTCTGTAGTGATACCGCCTCAGCAACCCAGGGAGGGGTCGTTATGAGCACAACTCAACGGCACATAACAACAACAAAAACAATCAAACCAGTACTGTGAGGAGATAAGCATGGTCCTTTCTCTCTGAAGAATCTTCTGCTCTGCTTGAAACTTTGGGCATCTGCATCCATAAACAAGCAAATCCAGCCCAGTGCAAGCCATCAAATTGCAGCAACTTAACACCAGCTCAGTGTCAGACATCTTCCTCTCTGTTTGGTCAGGTTCTGGTCAGCTCAGCCCTAGCCATCCCAGCTAGGTCATGGGTACCAGCTGCCAAGTTTGGGAGTCACATTCTTCCCTTCACTTCAGACCAGCTAGCACCTTCTCTCACATCCTCAGTCCTCAGGGACAATTTCCATGCCTGTAGGCTCACAACTCCTTGCACTTCAGACAAGCCAGCCCTCCCTCTCATCCCCAGACCCTGTAGCCTAGGCCAAAGAGTACTAAACTCAGCTCATTTCTTCTTTGCAAGCTTTCCTGCAAGCTTTTATTGTTATTTAGGATTAAGAAAATTATGATATTATGTGGAATGAAGAAATATTTCCACTGATGACACATCTGGATTCAGCTCATCTGCACTTCTACATAGGATGAAGGAACTACTTCTCATTTTGAAAGTAAAAGTTCTTTATCACAGTTCATAAATTGGGTCTTGATTAATATTTTCAGTAGCTATTGAATTGCACATCCTCTGTTCATTCATTATGAGTGATGATCCTTCTCTAAACATAAACTCAAAATCATTTTAATTAGGCTTTGAGGGGGAAAAAAAAAAAAACTTCCATAGAAATGGTAAGGGCTTCCAATATGTGACACTTGGAAGCACTTTCCAGCTTAAAGTGTGAAGTGGAAAACATTCATTTTAGATCTTTTTCATACAATTCTCTAATTGTACCCAAATGATCCACTGTACAGAAATATAAACATGATATTCAATTTAAACTGTAGTTAAAGGACATCTCAGTATTGACTGACTGTCATACAACAACAACTTTTAGAAAACAAAAAATTAGATAAAGTCTAGTAGCTGTATTGCTATGTAGGTTATCATTGTATTCAAGTCACCAAATTAAAAAACAGTAAAAGTTATAGAAAATTTAATTGGTAGTAACTTTTTCTTTTCTTTTCTCTCCAATTTCAAGGAAAAGACTCCACCAACTTTGGTTTAGTATCTAAAACATGGCTTTCATTTACCTTGTAAATTTTGATGATATTGGCCATCTGTTCCATGTGATAAAATTAAGGTGGTGATTTACTGCTCTGCTTTTTTTATATGAATAAAACATAGCTCAGATTTGCATCAACAGTGAAACCAAGTTAATTATGTATTTAGATGAATATAAACAGAAACTTTCTAGTATCTTAATGAAGAAGTGATGTGCCTCAACCGATTACAGTCCAAATCAGATTCAGGTCAGGTAGGTTAGGGTTTCAAATCTAAAAGAAAAAAAAGTTCTACTGAGATTCGCAAACAGAATAAAGTATTTGTTAGAGTATGTCACAATTACTATGTTAAAATTGAAAGCCAAAACTGAAAATCTTATTTTAAAAGTACCAAACAATCTGGGAAGAAGCACTGGAACATCTAATGAAAACACTGAGTGCTGCTGTCAACATATAAGAAACAATTAATTTGAAGGCAAAGATTGCTTTTCATTTTTCTCAACATTTAAGACACCCATTATGCTCTTTCTTTAAATTTGATTTTGAAACTTTTCTGATTCTTAATTCCATAAATACCTTCAAATTCTAACAAAATCAAATCATGAGATATATATATATTATAGAAATCTTTACTAAATTTGGAAATTAACAAGCTAAATAAATTTAGTTTTCTTTTTGATTCTTTGTTCCCCCATTTATCCCAAATATTAGCTCTTTTCCTTTCTCCAGATAATGAATTATTGCTCTAATGCTTACCTCACAAAAGAGGGAAAGGCCTTCAATGAGAAGGATTGACATGATGGCTGCAATGATGGGCTCAAGTATAGCAGGGATCATGGAGCTGGCACGGGATCGGGCAGTATTTCATTCTGCTGTGCATGGGGTCGCTATGAGTCGAAATGACTCAACGGCACCTAACAACAACAAGCTTACCTCATAGTGGTTTGCTCTAGAGCCTCCTGAGGTCCAATCATATCAAACTTTCAAGATTTATTGTTTTTATTTTTGTATAAGAAGATGACAACAGATACATCAATAGATTATCTGGTTTTTTTAAGTTGTTTTTCCATATGGATGCACATCTAATATTTTCTCTCTGGTTATCCTCATGATAAATTACTTACTTTCAGGAAAAATCTATGACTAAAATGGAAAACCAACTGGGCCTGCTGAAGACCAATATTCTCAGTGTTATTTTCAGTTGTTGGTCATTTGTGTGTGTTTTTGTTGTTGTTGTTGTTGTTAAAATTCTAGTAACTCCAACTTATCAGATTTGTGATGATGAAGTCAAGTTTGATCATGTAGTTCCAAAAGCTAGAACACTGTTGAACATACAGTATATGCTTATAAATATTTATTGAACATGAAAAGTTTGTTCTCTTTTGTAACTACACTAACCTTATACCAGAACTGGCAAAAAAAAAAAAAAAGAATTCTTTCCTATTAAAATAAGATTAGCATCTTTTAAAGGCAAGTGTAAGAAAAGTCTATAGTTCTTTTAGATTTAAACCTATAGACTAGCCTAAAAGCAAGAAATGTAACTGGTTTTTGTTGCTGTTGGTTTTTGTTGATTGTCCTTGTTTTTGTTTTGTTGTTGTTGTTAGGTGCCATCGAGTCACTTCTGACTCATAGCGACCCCATGCACAGCAGAACAAAACACCACCCAATCCCTCACCAGCTCCATGATCCTTGTTATACTTGAGCCCATTGTTGCAGCCAACTTATCAATCCATCTCATCGAAGGCCTTCCCCTCTTTCATAGACCCTCCACCTTACCAAGCATGACATCCTTCTCCCGGGAATGGTCCCCTCTGACAACATGACCAAAGTAGGTGAGACGAAGTCTGGCCATCCTCACTGCTAAGGAGTATCTTGGCTGCACTTCTTCCAGGATGGATCTGTTAGTTCTTTGGGCAGTCCGTGGTACCTTCAGCATTCTTTGCCAGCACCACAACTCAAAAGCATCAACTCTTCTTCAGTCTTCCTTATTCATTGTCCAGCTCTCACATGCATAGGAGGCGATTGGAAATATCATGGCCTGTGTCAGGCAGACCTTAGTCCTCAAGGAGACATCCTTGCTCCTCAGCATTTGAAAGAGTTCCTTCCCAGCTGACCTGCCCAGTGCTACATGTCATCAATGTCCTGACTGCTGCTTCCATTAGCCTCAATTGTAGAACCAAGCAATGTGAATTCTTTGACAACCTCAATCTTTTCCCCATTTATCGTGATGCTGCTTACTGATCCAGTGGTGAGGATTTTGTCTTCTTTATACTGAGATGTAATCCATACTGCAGACTGTGTTCCTCAGTCTTCATCAGTAAGTGCCTCAAGTCATCCTCACTTTCAGCAAGCAAAGTTGTATCATCAGCATATCTCAGGTTCTTAATGATTCTTCCTCC
>NW_006922490.1:213964-216243 GCF_000298275.1 Orycteropus afer afer | reverse complement strand
CCTAAGGCACTTGACTGCTAACCAGAAGGCTGGTGGTTCAAACCCACCAGCCACTCCTCAGAAGGAAGGTTGGGCAATCTACTTCTGTAGTAATACTTCCTCAGAAAGTATTACTTACTCCAAAGAGGAGTCGCTATGAGTCGGATCTGACTCAATGGCACATAATAACAATAACAACAACAATCCCATTTGTGGTATGTTCCTGTGAGAGTGGCACTAGAGAACCAAAACAGATAGATTGGCACAGTGGCTACAATTATGGATCCAAGGATAGCAATGATTATGAAGATGACGCAGAACTGGAAAATGTTTCATTCTGTTGTAATTGGATGGCTATGAGTAGGAACTGACTCAGCAGCAACTAACAACAAAAACAAATAATGGTTTAGATATGTTTTATGGTCCTGAATATAGTCTAGCTTGTTGAATATTTCTGTAACTTCAAGAATATGTATTATTCTATTGTTGAATGAAATATTTGATAAATGTCATTTTACTTCACTGATTGTTGGTGCTATTGAGTTTAATTACATCCTTACTGATTTTCTGTCTGCTGGAGCTATAATTCCTGATAGAGGGATGATAACATCTCCAACTGTAATAATGAATTTGTCGATTATCCTTGCACTTCTAACAATTTTCTCCTGACATATTTTGATACTTTGTTGTTAGACACACACACATTTAGGATTGTTTTATCGTCTTAGAGAATTTACCCTTTTATCATTATGTAATGCCTTTCTTTACTGCAAATAAGTAAATAAAGTGGAAGCAAGACTGGGTAATCTACTTCTGTAAAGATTTATTGCCTTGGAAATCCAATGGAGGTTGCTATGAGTCAGAAGTCTGCTAGTATGAAATTAATATAACTACTCCAAGTTTCTTTTGATTAGTGTTAGCCTAGCATATCTTTTTTCTTTGCCATCTATGAGTGTTTTTTTTTTTTTTTTTTTTTTGCTTGCCCTATCTTTCTCTTCGTAGAAGCTTTGGTAGCAAAGTGCCTAAGACACTTGACTGCTAACCAGAAGGCTGGCGGTTCAAATCCACCAGCCACTCCTCAGAGGGAAGGTTGGGCAATATACTTCTGTAGTGATACTGCCTCAGCAATCCAAGGAGGGATCTCTATGAGTTGGGTCCAACTAGACGGCACATAACAACAACAACAATCTTTCTCTTCAGACTGTGTTGTTGTTTTGCTTTTGCTTTGCCTTTTAGCATGCCTTGCAATATTTTGTTGAAAGCTTGAGATGATGAATTGGGTAAAAGGTACTCAGGTTCTTTCAGTGGTAATGACCTGTAAAGCCTTGTTAATGTTAATGAGGTGGTAAAGTGTAGGGGTAGTAGAAACATATTATAATCCTATGATTAGCTGTCAGTCTTTCAATGAGTCTGTGCCCTCGATTATGACCTTCACAAGTAATTTTCAGTTTTGGGACTTCCGGTAAGATGGAGGAATAGGTAGACAAGCAACACAGACCTTCTTCAACAAAGAAAAGAAAATCCAATTGAAAGAGATACAGAAGATAATCCTGGAGCCCTGAGATTTGAAATGAACTATACAGAAGTATATAAAATCTTTTGAATAGCAAAGAAACACTGTTTGATACATTACCACACAACTTTATGAATAGTCCAGTTAGGTTAGAAGACTCTCAAAACAGAACTGGGGAAAGAGCTGCATCATCTGAGTAAACCCAGCCTTATTCCTATGGATAAGGTAGAGATTTCAACACCTCCATTTGCTGATGTGGCACCACTCAAATTGAAGAGAAACAGCAGCAAACACCCATTAATCATCGGAACATGGAATGTATGAAGTATGAATCTAGGAAAATTGGAAGTTGTCAAAAATGAAATGGAACACATAAAGATTGATATACTCAGCATTAGTGAGTTGAAATGGACTGGTTTTGGCCACTTTGAATCAGACAACCATGTGATCTACTATTCTGGGAATGACAGTTTGAAGAGGAATGGCGTGGCATCCATCATCACAAAGGATGTTTCAAGATCTGTCCTGAAGTACAATGCTGTCAGTGATAGGATAATAAACATATGCCTACAAGGAAGACCTGTTAATACGACTATTATTCAAATTTATGCACAACTGCCAAAGTCAAAGATGAGGAAATTGAAGAATTTTAACAACATCTGCAGTCTGAAATTGACCAAACTTGCAATCAGTATGTGTAAATTATCACTGGTGACTGGAATGCAAAAGTTGGAAACAAAGAAGAATCACCGGTAGTTGGAAAATTTGGCCTTGGTGACACAAATAA
>NW_006922490.1:211968-213259 GCF_000298275.1 Orycteropus afer afer | reverse complement strand
CATCAAGAGAAGATGGCAGGAACACACAGAGTCACTGTACCGGAAAGAACTGGTCAATCTTCATCCATTTCAGGAAGTGACATATGATCTGGAACCAGTGGTACTGAGGGAGGAAGTCAAAGCTGCAAAGAAAGAATTGGCGAATAACAAGGCTCCGGGAATTGACGGAATACCCATTGAGATATTTCAACAAATGGATGCCCCATTGGAGGCACTCACTCAGTTATGCAAAGAGATTTTGAAGACAGCTACCTGTCCAACTGACAGAAAGAGATCCATATTTGTAACCATTCCAAAGAAAGGTGATTCCACAGAATGCAGAAATTATAGAACAGTATCATTAATATTGCATGCAAGGAAGATCTTACTGAAGATAATTCAAAAATGGTTTCAGCAGTATATTGACAGAGAACTTCCAGAGGTGCAAGCTGGATTCAGAAGAGGATATGGAACAATGGATATCATAACTGTTGTCAGATGGATCTTGGCTCAAGGCAAAGAATACCAGAAAAATGTTTACTTGGGTTTTATTAACTATGCAAAGACATTTGATTGTGTGGATCATGACAAATTATGGATAACATTGAGAAGAATGGGAATTCCCGAACACTTAACTGTACTAATGAGGAAGCTGTACCTTGACAAGGAGGCTGTGGTTGGAACAGAACAAGGGGACACTACAGGATTTAAAATCAGGAAGGGAGTGTGTCAGGATTATATACTATTCCCAGACTTATTCAATCTAAATGCTGAGCAAATAATCCAAGAGGCTGGGCTAGATGAAGAAAAATGTGGCATCAGGATTGGAGGAATAATCATTAACAACCTGAGATACGCAGACGATACAACTTTGCTTGCTGAAAGTGAGGATGGCTTGAGGCACTTACTGATGAACGTTGAAGAATACAGTCTGCAGTATGGATTACGTCTCAGTATAAAGAAAACAAAAACCCTCACAACTGGACCAATTAGCAGCAGCACAATAAATGGAGAGAAGATTGAGGTTGTCAAAGAATTCACGTTGCTTGGTTCTATCTTCGATGCCAATGGAAGCAGCATTCAGGACATTAGACCATGTGTAGCATTGGGAAAGTCAACCTTGAAGGAACTGTTTCAAGTGCTGAGGAGCAAGGATGTCTCCTTGAGGACTAAGATGCACCTATCACAAGCCATGATATTTCCAATTGCCTCATATGTATGTGAGAGCTGGACAATGAATAAGGAAGACCAAAGAAGAGTTGATGCTTTTGAGTTGTGGTGCTGGCAAAAAATGCTGAAAGTATCATAGACT
>NW_006922490.1:210309-211418 GCF_000298275.1 Orycteropus afer afer | reverse complement strand
AAACTTCATCTCACCTATTTTGGTCATGTTGTCAGAAGGGACCATTCCCTGGAGAAGGATGTCATGCTTGGTAGGGTGGAGGGTCGACGAAAGAGGGGAAGGTCTTTAAGGAGCTGGATTGACATGGTGGCTGTGAAGATGGGCTCAAGTATAGCAGGGATTATGGAGCAGGCACTGGATCAGGAAGTGTTTCTTTCTGCTGTGCATGGGGTCGCTATGAGTCAGATACGACTCAATGGCACCTAACAGCAACAACATAACATACTATGTGGAAAAACCTGAACGAAAACAGTGAGTACAGAGATGGTCGGAGCTGCAGAATGTCAGCTACTCTGATGAGACCAACATCCTGAATATTTTCAAGTGATGTTGGGACTTGAGAAATGACCTAAAGATCAATCCTGGTCACCAAGGGCTGCAGGGACAATTGCTCTGGTGGCCTATGACTAGGAAGGTAAACAGCAAAGAGAGAGACAACCTGAGCTGTGGACTTTCTGCTGTCCGGAGGGCACAGCCATTTTCATTGTTGACATGTGGCAGTCATTTTAGATATTTAAAGCGACCAAGGGTGTAGCCATTTTGAATGTTTACAAGTGGCAACCATTTTACATTTTAAAGTGATAGCATTCTCATTCAGATTCCAAGGACCTAAGAACAAGCTTTGTTTGCCAGGGTCAGCAAGGACATACGAGAGGCTGACAAAGGAAAGGAGACAGGTGGCGAGTGTATAAGTGCTGTCAACTACTGAATAGAGGAACACAGCAGAGTACCCTACCTGTGTAGATAACATGCAAACAAAACAGAGAATGAAAATTGTGGGCAAGTCACTCCAACATATAATCACCAATTAAATATAAACTCAAAAACATCACAATGTCTCAGAGGCAACAGAGCATCACAGTCCACACAAAGAAGTAAGGTAAAGCAGGAGAAACAAGGGACCAGGATACAGACCCAAAACACATCCCTAAAGAAGATGCATCATTGGCACCCCTGATAAGGAATTCAAAAGAATTAAATTTAGGTATCTTCAAAGGATTGAGAGACAGACCAAATAAAACACAGACAAAACCCTAGAAGAATTTTGGAAGAAAATACAAGAACAAAAT
>NW_006922490.1:208219-209591 GCF_000298275.1 Orycteropus afer afer | reverse complement strand
ATGGTAGGGAAGTCAAGACAACTACAAGATAGAACAGACTGTTCTAAACTTGGGAAGGAACCTATAAATCACAGGGTAATCTCAAAGAAAAATGATAAATATTCACATCAAAATAAAAAGAGGACCAGCATAAATACTAAAACAATAGCAATGAAGGAAGTGATAATGTGATTCATAAACAAAATGAGCTCAGCTTAGAAAATTATATGGAACAAAGAAATAGACACGATGAAAAAGTACATGACAAAAATGACAGCAACAAATTCATATTTGCTGATAATTATATATCTGGCAAGGGACTTATCTCTAAGATTGATGGAAAACTCCAACGTCTTAACATCAAAGGAGATAACAACTCAATTGAAAACTGGGCAGAAGACATAAATAGACACTTCACCAAGGAGAATATTCAGGTGGTCAGCTAATACATGAAAAGATGCTCACAATCATTGGCCATCAGAGAGATGTAATTCAAAACAACAATGAAATACATGTCTCACCCCAGCACTGATGGCAAGGTTCAATGAGACAGAAAATAACAAATGCTGGTGGGGATGTGGAGAGATTGGGACTCTCATACACTGCTGGTGGGACTGTGAAGTGATACAACCACTGTGGAAAGCAATATGGCAATTTCTTAGAAAGTTGGAATTGGACATACTATTTGGCCCAGCAATCCCATTACTGGTATGTATCCTAGAGATGTGAGAGCCAGGATAGGAACAGATACATGCATGCTCATGTTCATCACAACACTATTTATAATAGCAAAAAGATGGAAACAACCTATGTGCCCATCAGAGGAAGAGTGGATGAACAAACTATGGTACATACACATACTGGAATGCTATGCAGCACTAAAGAATAATGTAGAGTCTGAAAAACACTGCATAATATGGATGAACCTGGAGGACATTATGCTGAGTGAAATAAGTCAATCACAGAAGGACAAATATACTGTTAGTTTGTTGTTGTGGAGGGGCAAGGAAAGGTTTATATATGGAGGGAAGCTTCCTTTGCTGGTTGCCAGGGGTGGGAGGAGAGGGGAAGGAACACTGCAAAAAAAATAAAAATAAAATGGATTGACCCATGTCTCTTTAGTTTTGTGTATTTCACTGTACATAAATTATATTTCAATAAAATGTATTTTTAAAAAATAATTTACAGTTTTAATTCTCACCCCTTAGGTGAAACAAGAAAGTTATTGGGGACTAGAGGGGTATTCCCCTTCCTTTTTATTGGTTAAAAAAAAAAAAAAAATACTCTGGTACAGTAGTTTCCATTAATTGGCCTTTTTTTGTCTGGAGTAAAATAAAAAGAAAGAAACCCAAGAATCAGAGAAGGAGCTGAACTATAGGACTTATTGTCTCCA
>NW_006922490.1:201796-208079 GCF_000298275.1 Orycteropus afer afer | reverse complement strand
TTCCGAGGAGTGGCTGGTGGGTTTGAACTGCCAGCCTTCTGGTGAGCAGTCAAGTGCCTTAGGCACTATGCTACCAGAGCTCCACTTAGAGACTAGAAGAACTAAATGGTGCTCGCTACCACTGCAGAATATTCTGGTCAGGGACACAATAGTTAAATACTGATTTTAAAAAGGTGGGGGAAGGGCAGAGAAAATGTGGAACAGAGTTTCAAATTCTTGAAGAATCCAGGTATACTGTACCCACTGAGGCTGGAGGAGTCCCCAGGACTATGGTCCTCAGTTTCTCTTTAAACCTTGAATTGAAACTATCCTCAGAAATCTCCTTTAAACAAAGTTAACAATTTAACCCAAAGAGTAAAGATTGTCACTTTTGAGTATTGAGTTAAAAAAAAAAAATTATCTAATAAGACTAAAATGTCAACAGCTATTTTGGGTTGAGTGGCAGGGAGTTTAAGTAAATGGAAGTGAAACAACTAGAACAGAAACAACGGTGATGTTGACACAATGTGAAGAATGGAACCAAAGTCACCAGTCATTATGTCTAGAAAGTATGAAATGAGAGTAGGTTTTGCTGTGTATATTTTCACCAAAAATAAAGTTAAATATTAAGGGAAAAAAATGTTCTTTTTAAGAATAGAGCAGTATTTCAAAATGGTCACTTTTCCCCTCTCTCTGTCAGAAGCAGGATTTTGCTCTCAGCTTCACAATAAAAAAACTGATGGAGTTCCTGAAAGCAAAATTCAGGAAAGTGTAGGAGCCACCCTAAGGCCTGGCCTCCAGGAGTTTTTTCTTTCAAGTTTTCCCATTGCCATTGAATCATTTCCAACATATAGCAACCCTATAGTACAAAGGAGAACTTTCCCATAGTGTTTTCAAGGCTGTAATCTTTACAGAAGTGGACTGCAACATCTTTCTATCATAGAGCAGCTGGTAAGGTCAAACTATCAACCCTTCAGTTGACAGCCAAGCACTTAACCACTGCACCACCAAGGCATCTTCTCTCAAGCTCCAACCAAACTAAATTCATAGCCATCAAGTTGATTTTGACTCACAGTGACCCCCATTTAGGTTTCCAAGGCTGTAAATCTTTACAGAAGGAGACTGTTTCATCTTTTTTCTGTGGAGCAACTGATGGGTTCATATCACTGAGCTTTTGGTTAGTAGCTAAACGCCTTAATAGCTACACCAACATACCTCCTTTCTCTCAAACTGTTGTTGTTGTTGTTATGTGCCATCAAGTCAGACCTGACTCATAGCAACCCCTCCTTGGGTTTCCGAGGCAGTATCACTATGGAAGTAGATTGCCCCATCTTCCTTCTGAGGAGTGGCTGGTGGGTTTGAACCTCCAGCCTTCTGGTTAGCAGTCAAGTGCCTTAGCCACTATGCTACCAGAGCTCCCCTCTCTCAAACTAGTCCATACTAATTTGTCAGCAAGTAGTCACTTATGCTGTAAGTATTCTTATTTGATGCTGATCAAAGCTCCAGCCAGCAGTGCTCTTGGTAAGCAGTGATTCCTTTTATCTGCCTGTCCATTTCTTCAGTTTTGGGGATAAAGGTTTACAAGTTGACCTCATTTCTCTGGTGAACATAAGAAAGGTTGTTGATTTTTCAACTTTTTTCCTCATATGGGGATGGAAATTATGACTTCCATGCTTTTCACATGCTGTTCTGGAAATCAAAGTCCTACTCAGAGAAAGCATGCGATAGAATTCAATACACTTTCTTGATGAAAATTCTGACCAAACTAGAAATAGAATTACTCAAAATAGAAATAGAATGACTCTTCCTTGATTTGATAAAAGATTTCCAGACAAACCTATAGCTCTCATCATATATGCCAGTTAAATATTGAATACTCTCCTCCTGAGATTTGGAAAGACATATGGATACATGCTATCACCACTTCTATTCAACATTCGATGGAACATTCTAGCCAAAACAATAACAATAACAACAACAATAATAAAAAGTATGACTATTTGATAGGAAAAATTACTTACCCTACTTAGAAATGACATGGCATAGGAAATTGAAAATAGCCTACAGATAATAAATTAATTTATCAAGATCAATATAAAGAGATAATTTTATTTCTATATACTAACAACAAAATATTAAATGGCAGTGCTACAAAACAAGCTATTTATTGGGTTTCTTCCCAAGGCAAGCAGTGATGGGTGTAAGTCAGGAGGAGAAGGAGAGATACCAGAACAGGAGAACTCCCAGGGCAGAGAGAGGTAAGGCAGAGAGGGGGCATATTTATCTAAGCAATGTCTCTCAGCAGCAATACAGGGACTCTCTAGGTCAGTGAGCTTTGAAAGGAAGCAGCAACTTGGGATCTTAAAAACTACAAGCTTTATCATATCTATGGCTAGCAGTTGTTGGATAGAGTTTCATAGGGTATGCAAAGGACACAGCCTCTAAATGATAAAAATCTGCTTATTTGGGCTATTTTAAAGTAATTTGAAGTGCAAAAATTTGAGGTTAGCACTGGGAGGCTTTTTGAACTAATGGGTCTTAGCTGGCTATGAAGAAATAAATAAACTGGGGCTAGTATACAGAGATCATCTTTGGCTCATTTATATAACAAATTGTTAGTAAGTATCCCAAAAGAAATCAGCTTTGTTACTCATAGGAGAAATGCAAATTAAAGACAAAACAAGATACCACTACATACTCACCAAGATGTCTAAAATAAAAAGGACTAATAATGCCACATGTGGATGAGAATGTGGAACAATGCAAACTCTGGTACATTGCTGATGTGATAATACTTGGTTTGACTGTTTAGGAAAATTATTGGCAATATAAATTAAAGCTCAATATATACCTACACTGCTTGTTTTGGCTGCTGTTGTTAGTTGCTGTCAAGTCAATTCCAACTAATACAGACTCAGCTCTGGTGGTGTAGTGCCTAAGGCATTTGACTTCTAACCAGAAGGCTGGAACCACCAGCCACTCCTCAGAAGGAAGATTGGGCAACCTACTTCTGTACTGATACAGCCTCGAAAACCCAAGGAAGGGTTGCTGAGTCGGATTCGACTTGATGGCATTAAGTTTGGTTCTTTTGTGTGTGTGTGTGTGTGTGCAGAGTATGCTATGACCCATCATTTCCATTTGTGGGTATATATAGCTAAGAAAAATTAATGCATGTTTTCACCAGAGGATATCTACAAAAATATTTATAAAAGATTTACTCATAACAGCCAGAAACCAAATCAATACAAAAGCCCATCAACAGGAATATGAATAAATTATATATTTATTATATTTATTGTGTCTTAGACAGTAGAATATAAAAGTATTAACTACTGTTTCACACAACACAGATGAAACACAGACTTTACGATGCATGAAAGAAGCCAAGTACTACAGAATACACACTCTGATTCCATTTGCATGACATTCAAGATCTGGAAAATCTAACTGATGATGATTGAAATCAAAATACAAATTATCTTGCAGGAAAGGTTATCAGCTGAGAAGGGATCTAATAGGAAGGCTGAAAATGTTCTATATCTTGATCTAGGTGATGATTATATGTTTTGTACATATGTAAAACTTTATTGAGCTGTCATTTTACACACTTCTCTGTATGTATAATATACCTCAATAACAAGATGATAACTGAAGTACACCTAACAAAATATGAGAATTCTAAACTTAAATAACTAGAATATAATGAAACCAGAACAAACTGTGATTAAATGTGAGGGAGTTCAACCTAGCACAGATGGTGGCATAATTTATAGGTTAAAAAAAAAATCCATATTTTTATCCCTCACAACTTGATATTCCTCAATATGCAGGTTACTAACTAGTAACTACCACTAGTCTACCATTAGTCAGTCAGTTTGTCGTACTATGGTGGCTTGCCTATTGCTGTGAGGCAGGAACCTGGGCCACTGGTATTTCAAATACCAACAGGGTCACCCATAATCAACATATACCAGTAGAGCTTCCAGTCTAAAACAGGCTGGGAAGAAGGACAAAGCCATCCACTTCTGAAAAAAATTGGCAACTCAAAACCTTATGAAAGCAGTGAAACACTGTCTGATAAATTACTGGAAAATATTATACATAGTCATAAAACATTATGTGATATAGTGCCAGAAGATGAGCCCCTCAGGTTGGAAGGCACTCAAAATACAACTGGGGAAGAGCTGCCTCCCCAAAGTAGAGTCAACCTTAATGATGTAGATGGAGTAAAGCCTTCAGGACCTTCATTTGTTGATGAGGCATGACTCAAAATGGGAAGAAACAGTTGCAAACATTCATTAATAATCAGAATCTGGAATGTAAAAAGTATGAATCTAGGAAAATTGGAAGTTGCAAAAATTAAATAGAACACATAAAGATTGATGCCCTAGGCATTAGTGAGCTGAAATAAACTGGTATTAGCCATTTTGACTCAATCATATGGTCTACCGTGCTGGGAATGACAAATTGAAAACGAATGGAATTGCATTCATCATGTAAAAAAATATTTCAGGATCTATCCTGAAGCGTAATGCTGTTAGTGATAGGATAATATCCATACGCCCACAAGCAAGATCAGTTAATACTGCAGTGGTAGTGAAGGTTATGTGTCAACTCAAATGGGCCTGGTTTTGAGTGGCTGGGCAGCTGGATGTAGTTATTCCCCACAATGAGACTGGTAATCAACTCTATGTTGGAATGTACTGTGAGCAGCTGAGTAGTTGCCTTATGGATGTGGTCTGCTCCCAGGATATAAGGAGAAGATTTAGGAATGGTTTAAAGCTTTTGGCACACTTGAATCCTGCATGTAGCTGAGTCATTATTCAGCAGCCCACCATGCTGTCTACTGATCTTGGGATTCTTAAGGGACTTGAATCAATGGCCTGTTGCGTGGTTTGGTAATACTAGGACTGCATCTTTTTACATGTCAACATTGGATTTGTCAGCCTCAGCAGCCAGCAGCTGCCAAAGTGAAAAAAGCTTTCAGCTTCAGTGGGTCAGGAATAAGAGGCAGCACTAAAACCCAAGGTTAAGGGGCTTTCACTCAGCCCCTAGAGCCTGTCACTTTGAGCTCAGACTTCTAGCATCTAAAACTGTAAGAGAATGAACTCCTGTTTTTTCAAGACATCCTACTTGTCATATTTTCTGTTAGAGCAGCACGAAGTAACCAAAACAACTGCAACTATTCAAATTATGCACCAAACACTGAAGTCAATGACGAAGAAATCGAAGATATTTACCAACATATGCAGTCTGAAATTGATCAAACATGCAATCAAGACGCATAGATAATTACTAGTGATTGGAATGCAAAAGTTGGAAACAAAGAAGAAGCATGTTGTTCTTAGGTGAGCAGAGGTGGCTCTGACTCATAGTGACCCTATGTACAACAGAATGAAGCAGCATCCAGTCACGTGCCATCCTTACATCCTTGCTGTATTTGAGCCCATCACCGCAGCCACTGTGTAGAGCCATCTTGTTGAGGATTGTCCTCTTATTGACACTTTACTTTACAAAGCATGATATCCTTCTCCAGTAAATGCTCCCTTCCGATCTTTTGACCAAAGTAGATGAGACAAAGTGTGGCCGTTTTCAGTTCCAAGGAGCATTCTGGATGCATTCCTTCTAGGACTAATTTGTTCATTCTTCTGGCAGTCCATGACACTTTCAGTATTCTTCATCAACACCACAATTTAAAAGCACCAATTCTTCTGTTTTCCTTATTCATTTTCCAGCTTTGACTTGCATATGGGGCAATTGAAAGTACCACAGGTTAGGTGCACCTTAGTCTTCAAAGTGATATCTTTGCTCTTCATACTTTATAGAGATCTTTTGCAGGAGATTTACCCAGTGCAATAGGTCATCTGATATCTTGACTGTTGTTTCCATTGCTTGTTCATGGTGGAAACAAGTAATATGAAATCTTTGACAACTTCAATCTTTTCTCCAATTTTCATGATGCTGCTTATTGGTCCATTTGTAAGGATTTTTGTTTTCCTTATTGTTGTTGTTAAGTGCCGTTGAGTCATTTCCGACTCATAGCAACCCCACGCAAAGCAGAACGAAACACTGCCCGATCTCGCGCCAGCCCCACAATCCCTGCTATGCTCGAGCCCATCATCGGAGTCACTGTATCAATCCATCTCCCTGAAGGCCTTCCCCTCTTTCGTCGACCCTCCACCCTACCAAGCATGACATCCTTCTCTAGGGAATGGTCCCTTCTTACAACATGACCAAAATAGGTGAGACGAAGTCTGGCCATTCTTGCTTCAAAGGAGCATTTTGGCTGCACTTCCTCCAGGAC
>NW_006922490.1:187067-200035 GCF_000298275.1 Orycteropus afer afer | reverse complement strand
TGGACTTGTTTTAATTGTCTTTAACTTCAAGTGGAATTTGCATATGAGCAGTTGATGATCTGTTCCACAATCAGCTCCTGGCCTGGTTTTGGCTGAAGAGATTGAGCTTTTCCACCTTTCTTTATATTGAGATGTAATCCATACTCCAGACTATAGTCTTTAATTTTCATCACCAAGTGCTTTGTTCTGGCTACCTACTGTTGCTCTGACAAGAATATACCACAAATGGGATGGCCTTAACAAACAGGAGTTTATTCTTACAATTTGGAGGCTTGAAGCCTGAGTTCATAGTGCCACGCTCTAAGGGGCTGGGTGAAATCCCCTCAACCTTGGCCTTCAACTCTGTCTCCTGCTCCTCGCCCACTGAAGCTAGAGGCTTTTCTTCACTCAGCTGCTGGCTGCTGAAGCTGACAAACCCAAGGTTGACAAGTAATAAGGCACAGTCCTGATATTACCAAACCACATGGCAGGCCATTAATTCAAGTTCATTAAAAGTCCCAAGATCATCAGAGCATGTCAGGCTGCTGAACAACAACTCAGCTACATGCAGGATTCAAGCATGCCATAAGCTAGAAACCATTCCCAAAACCTCCTCCTTATACACAGGAAGCAAACCACAACCCTAAGGCAGCTACTCAGCTGTTCATAGTAGATTCCACCATGGAGTTGATTACCAGTCTCATGGAGAATGTTACATCCAGCTGCCCAGTCACTCAAGCAGGCCCAGCCAAGTTGACACACAAACTTAACTACCACATGCTTCAAGTCATCTTCACTTTCAGCAAGCAAGGTTATGTCTTCTACATAACACAGGTTGTTAATGAGTCTTCCTTCGATCCTGATGCTCTGTACTTCTTCCTATAGTCCAACTTCTTGGATTATTTGGTCATCATACAGATTGAATAAGTATAGTGAAAGGATACAACCTTGACCTACTCCCTTCCTGATTTTAAACTGTGCAGTATTCCCTTGTTCTGTTCAAATGACAGCCTCTTGGTCTGTGTACAGGTTCTTCGTGAGCACAATTAAGTGTTCAGGAATTCTCATTCTTGGTAATGTTATCCATAATTTGTTATGATCTACACAGTCAAATTCCTTTGCATAGTTGATAAAACACAGGTAGACATCTCTCTGGTGCTCTTGCTTTCAGCCAAGATCATTCTGAAATCAGCAAGGATATCCCTTGTTCCACATCCTCTTTTGAATCCAGCTTGAATGTCTGGAAGTTCCTTGTCAATACACTGCTGCAACCATTTTTTTAAACTATCTTTAGTGATATTTTACTTGTATGTGATATTAATAATATTTTATAATTTCCATATTTTGTTGGATCACCTTTCTTTGGAATAGACAAAAATATCAATGTCTTCCAGTCAGTTGACCAGGTAGCTGTCTTCCAAATTTCTTGGCACAGACAAGTAAATGTCTGCATGTATGCTTTGAAACATATCAGTGGGTTTTCCATCAATTCCTAGAGTTATTTTTGCCAATTCCTTCAGTGCAGCTTGGACTTCTTTCAGTATCATTGGTTCTTGATCATATGCTACCTCCTGATATAGTTGAACATGGATCAATTACATTTGGTGCAGTGACTCTGTGTATTATTTCCATCTTCTTTTGATACTTCCTGTGTCATTGAACATTTTGCCTATAGAATCCCTCAATAAAGCTGGAGTATATGAAGAAGAACCCAGCAGTAGGGTAGGAGCAGGACTCATTAAGAACCAGTGATATGCACATGACACAACCTTACTAGCTGAAAGTGAAGAAGACTTGAAGCACTTACTGATGAAGATCAAAGACTAGAGTTTTCAGTATGGATTATATCTCAACATAAAGAAAACTAAAATCCTCACAACTAGACCAATAAGCAAAATTATGATTAATGGAGAAAAGATTGAAGTTGTCAAGATTTAATTTTGTTTGGATCCTCAATCAATGTCCATGTATGCAGCAGTCAAGAAATCAAACAGTGTATTGCAATGGGTAAAAAGACCTCTTGAAAGAGTTAAAGAGCAAACTTCACTTTGAAGATTAAGGTATGCCTGACCCAAGCCGTGGTATTTTTAATAGCCTCATATGCATGTGAGATCTGGACAATAAATAAATAAGACCACAGAAGAAATGGTGAATCTGACTTGTGGTGTTGGTAAAGAATATTGAATATACATACATACTATGCACTGCCAGAAGATTGAACATATCTGCCTTGGAGGAAGTACAGCTGGAAAGCTCCATAGAAGCAAGAATGCCCAGACAGTCTCTAATACTTTGGTCATGTTGTCAGACAGACAAATCTGTGGAGAAGTCTATCATGCTAGGTAAAGTAGAAGATCAGCAAAAAAAGAAAAAAAAAGGGAAGATCCTCAATGAGATAGAACAACGAACATGTGGATCAACAAATGGCTGTGATGACGGGCTCAAGCCTGGCAACAATTTGTGAGGATGGCATAGAATCCAGCAGTGTTTCATTCTATTGTATGTAGACTGGCTATGAGTCAAAACAGACTTGACGGTACCTAACAGCAATCACTGTGCTATCTTTGTTAGTTTTTATAAACAGAAAATTTATTCATAGCTTCACTCAAGACCTTAGATTCTCAACCTTATTTTGTTCCCATAGTGTTAAGTCTTTTATTGAGATTTCTCCTACTTTAAGATTATTTCAGAATATTGATAATCATGAAAAGAGACATAATACTTTAGGAAAACATAATCTTGAGCCATAACCTGCAACCCTAAGATTTCTAAGTTCATTTAAGAGTCTACAGAGTTTTTAATTCTTCATTACTAGTGTTGAAATAGTGGACCAGTTCTCTTTTACTTTTACTAGTAATCAATGAAAATAAACTTTTTCCTAGGCTGAACCAGTTTGTAATTGACAAAATCTTGAGTAAATATAATTCTCACCCTTAAGAAACATAAACATTTCAAAGTTTAAGGTAGAATGTTATGGGTAGTAATGATGAATATGATCAACTATGGACAGATGGAAATTGACCAGTTTTGCTGCCCTTGCACATATCCACTTTTCATGCTTCTAATCCTGGCCCCTTCAGATTGTGGCTATGTTTTAACTGTTAGAATCATATGCTCTTGGGACTGACCTCTAAAGCAAATATGGACAAATTACAGGGTAAAAGATATGGAAGATATTTGACACATCCCTCTTGGGCCCTGAAAAAATAAAAAACAAAGAAACCTAAGAGACCAGCTCCTTGGAAAAGAATGTAAGAAGTGTTTGCCATTGCCCAGGATGGCATGGCTGCAATGAATACACTCGCTGTTCTGGACAAGGCAACTTGCAATTGCAGCTCCAGCTGTGATAATAGGAATACAGTGACCCGTGACTACATCTTGACTGAATTGCTGGTCTTGAATCTAATCATTATGTTAAAAAGAGGTGTTGAGCCTAAGAAAGGAAGGCAAGTCTGGAAAAAGAGACATGGCAATATGTTAAATCCACACTATAACCTAAAATCCACAAATACATGTCATCCCACCTGCTATTTGTTTCTGCCAGAGCTGTCATCCAGTGATCTAGAGATGAGAAAGGGGAACAACAGCTTTTACAAGAAGTAATAACGTGTGGTGTGAAATTGGGTCTGTTGCTGAAAGGCCATGTTCCTGGGCAGCACTATTTTCATCCCTGTAGGTGGTGCTCCATGAACTTCAACACATGTCTGAGAAACACTCAGCAAGGTAACACCATGTGGATTTCTGCTTTTCTCTGTTTTAAAATTATTAAACTATATTTCTTTAATGTTTGAACGATATCATACATTGAAAATACTGTCCTGGTAAAAATAAAAAATGTATTTATTTTTAATAGATTTTCATCTATATTTAATAGACATAGGACCTAGGAAGCTAAAATATCTAGGTCTGTCTGAATGCCTCTAGAATGTACTAGGAACAGTGGTTGGCCTCTGAGAAGTGAAACAGGGAAACTGAAGAACTGAGGAACAGTAGGCAAAGGGAGATTTCATTGTACACCATTGTGAACTATTGAATATTCTTTCAAGTACATGTATTACCTTGTATTATGGCACCAGAGTTCCTGTAGTAAGCTAGGGCCTCGTAATTATAATACCTTCTATTTATGTAATACTTTGTAGTTTAAAACACATTTTATTTCAATTTTCCCATTTGAGCATCTGCAAGTTATGCAGAATTGTATTATTAGCTCCATATTGTCAATGGGAAAATTGAAATCAAACAGATTTAGAGATTTCCTAAGAGTAAACATTGGACGTCAAACTAAAATGTATACTCCCAAACACTAATCTAATTCATTACACTAAGTTACTTTCAAGGAGCACAGAGATGGAAATGAGAAAAGAAAGTAAAATTATTTCCTTCAAAGGAAAGTAGTCAGATAGTCAGGTTTGAAGTTGTTATCAATGAACCAAGTGAAGTGAAATCACTAAAGCTAATTCACACTATCTCTGTTATTAGAGATAAGAAGATTTCTTCATCCTTACATTTAACTACTCCCCAAGCATAAATAACAATATAAGTTTTAACTTATCTATGGGGAGAAAAAAACTCACATAGAGATCATATCAACTGAGAACAAATTTCTCCCTTACCATACATAGGGCTAAATTGTATTTTTAAAGTGAAATCTAATCTGAGAATTTTCTTGTAAAATGTCCTTTCAATTAAGTAATTTAAAGAGAAATAGTTTGAAGATGAGACACTCTAAGCATCATTTATTAACAAATTCTGATATCCTCTTCGGCCACTGTTATGGCTAAGGAAGCAACAATGACCCTGAAACTGTCAATATAAAAGGTAAGATTTACAAACATGTAAGCTCTGTCAGGGGAGCTCTGGTAGCATAGTGCCTAAGGCACTTGACTGCTAACCAGAAGGCTGGCGGTTCAAACCCACCAGCCACTCCTCGGAAAGAAGATGGGGCAATCTACTTCTGTAGTGATACTGCCTCAGAAACCCAAGGAGGGGTCGCCATGAGTCGGGTCCGACTCCACAGCACATAACAACAACAAGAAGTTCTGTCAGAGGTTCACACCCACCAGCTGCTCTGTGGGAGAAAGATGAGGCATTTCACTGCCCTAAACATTTACCCTGGTAGCATAGTGCCTAAGGCACTTGACTGCTAACCAGAAGGCTGGTGGTTCAAACCCACCAGCCACTCCTCGGAAGGAAGGTTGGGCAATCCTACTTCCCTAGTGATACTGCCTCGGGGTCGCTATGAGTCGGGGCTGACTCGACGGCAAATAACAACAACAACAACAAACATTTACATCCTTGAAAGCAAATGGTGGTCACTATGAGTCAGAATCAATTCAATGGCAGTGGGTTGGTTTTTGGTTTTTGGTAGGCTCTGGGTAGTATAGTAAATAGGGAAATAGATATTACAGAGCACAAATGAGGACCAACTTGACTGCTAACCAGAAGGTTGGTGGTTCAAACCCACCAGCCACTCTTCAGAAGAAAGGTTGGGCAATCTACTTCTGTAGTGATACTGCCTCAGAAACCCAAGGAGGGGTCGCTATGAATCGGGTCTGAATCAATGGCAAACAACAATAACAACCACATGAAGCCATTAGCCCTTCTCAGGCCTGAAAACAAACCCAATGCTGTTGAATTGGTTCTGACTCATGGTGACTCCATGTGTTTTAGAGTAGAACTGTACTCTTTGGTTTTCAATGACTATGTTCTTATGGAGGTAGATTGCCAAGATTTTTGTTGAGCCATTAGGTGAATTCAAACCATCAACCTTTTCGTTAATAATCGAGTGCAAATTATTTGTGCCATAAGAGATCTTATTAGACCTAGGGTAAAGTAAAGTAATCCTTACTTTACTTGTGCTCTGATTTCCTTCCATTTCTTTCCCCAGTTCTTAAATGTAATTTATGTGGTTTATTAACTGCGATGGTTTGAACCCTGATAGTAAATTGCTCTGGTAGCATAGTGGCTAAGACACTTGCCTGCTAACCAGACGGCTGGCGGTTCAAATCCACCAGCCACTCCTCAGAAGGAAGGTTGGGCAATCCTACTTCCGTAGTGATACTGCCTCGGAAACCCAAGGAGGGGTCGCTATGAGTGAGGTTTGACTCGACGGCACATAACAACAACAACAACAACAAAGTAAATTGCAATCAATGACTTGAGGTCCTCACTGTAGACTAAAACTCACTGGCATTGAATCTATTTGGATTCACAGTGACCCCCTTTGGGTTTCCGAGGGTATGAATCTTTACAGAAGTTGTTGTTGTTGTTGTTGTTAAGTGCCATCGAGTCGTTTCCGACTCATAGCGACCCCATGCACAGCAGAACGAAACACTGCCCAATCGGGCACCAGCCCCACAATCCATGCTATACTCGAGCCCATCATCGCAGCCACTGTATCAATCCATCTCGTTGAAGGCCTCCCCCTCTCTCATCTTACTCCCATGGAGCAGTTAGTGAGTTTGAACTGCAGACCTTTTGGTCAGCAGCCACATGCCTTACTCACTACTCCACCAGATCCCTTTGCTAAGGTACAGCTAAATGTCTAAATGCCAAACAGCCTTACAACTTCATATATTGTTTAAAGGGGGACTTGAGGAAATACTGAAGGAGCTCTGGTGGTGCAATACCTAAGGCTTTTGACCGCTAACCAGAAGGTTGGCGGTTCAAACCCATAAGCCATTCCGTGGAAGACTGGGCTATCTACTTCCATAAAGATTTACCACTTCAGAAACCCAAAGCAGGTCACTGTAAGTCAGAATTGATTCAATGGCAGTGAGGTTCTTTTTTTTTTTTTTGCTTTGAGGAAATACTGTTTGGGGAGCAGGACAAATTTACTCATGCACTTGGTTAAGCCATTCACAAACCAAGGCCACAGCAAGGATACCATTAGAGGAATACCACACACACTTAAGCTTGATTTTATACAACTGCTTTCTATCTCTTCACACCCCTCTCCTCTACAGTCAGCTAAGTGTATCTTATTCTATCAGGACTAAACACCAGGAAAGTTATAGACTTGAGAATTATTTGAATGTAGGGACTTTATATCTTATGTAGTATTATATTGCCAGCAATCAACATAGGACCTTGTTAGGAATTAAACTGTGTCCCTCAAAATATATATTGATGTCCTTACCCTTCTATCTGTAATATGACCCTGTAAAAGAAAGAAGGGTTTTCTTTTGTTATGTTAATGAGGTCATACGTAATAGAGTGATTCCTAAACCTAATCACCTCTAAGTGGTGTCTTATAAACAAAGCAGAATAGACACAGACATAAACAGGGGGGATGATAGACACTGTATGAGGATCATCCCAAACAAAGGAACCCCAAGGCTTGCCAGCAGTCACCAGAACTAAGAGAGAGGCCCACAGAAGAACTGACTTGGCCAAAACCCTCATTTGGACTCTCAGCCTCCAGAACTATGAGAAAATATATATATATTTTTTCCTTTAAGACACCCATTTGTGATACATCTGTTACAGCAGCACAGGAAAACTAACACCGATGTCATACATGTGAGAAATGTATGAATAAGTGTAAGAGTAAGTGTTTCCCAAATGAGTGAACACATGGTCTTGGCTGAAATTCACATTTGTGATAAAAAATATATTTAGAGAGAACAGAAAATATACCCTTGATATATTTTAGCGGTTGAGATTAGAATAAGAAACTAACGAGATTTTACAATCAAATGGGTACTATAAAGGCTTCCTCCATCATATCTGATTTTGTACTTCTTACAGAGAAGAAATTATACAACCAAAACTGGTCTTCTTCAAAATGTTTTTCCAGACATGAAAACAAATTGTTTTACTTCATAGTGCTGTTTTTTTCCCCAAAAAAGTGCCTGGCTTTTCCCATAAATGTAATTGTTCTGAAATTCACTGTATATTATTTTCAAATACAATGATTGTTTAAAAGAATATCTAAATTTGTTTTAATTTGTCTTGTCAGTAATGATTAATGTCTCTGAGAAGCTTAGGGAATGAAGTGGAAAAAAATTTACCTATACCATGCTAAAGGATTTTTAAACAACCACAAAAGGTAAATATCATAATACAATATTAAATGTTTTAGGGCATACTTATCTTTGTGAGCTAAATATTAGAGGAGAAGATTTGAGCATAAGAGCTTTCATTGTCATTCTAGCACTAGCAAGGAGAGACTCTTTCCAATATATCACCTGTCTGTCTAACCCATGTGAGTCCCTGTAAAGCAACCAATCATTCACTCGACTCCCCTTCAAATCACCCAAAAGAATGCTTCAAACTCAAGCATGCACAATTGGTGCTTATTTTGCAGTGGACATCAGGGGAATGACCTGACAAGGAACTAGTCAGCCTCACTTCCTGAGAATCTCTATCAGGACATGTAACATCAGATAAATCACAGTAAAGGATTTCTCAAAAGATTCCTGATGAAAGAACCATGACCTTTTCAAGTTTAAAGTGATGGATTAAACAGGGAGGGGAAATATGGAGATTCTTAAAAACAAGATGGGCAAAAACTAATGATATATCTACAAAAGTTAGCTGATATATCTCTCTGGTTTCCTCAGTCAGGAAGCAAAAGGAAAAGGTTACATGTGTCTGAAACACAAGAACTTGTTAAGCAAGAAATAAAGTTGACGCCAAGCTCAGTGTAAGAAATGCTATGTGGGCCAGTTCCTAATTACCACTTCAAAACTTCTCAGTGCTTCCAAAAAGGTGGGTGGCCAGGTGTTGCTAACATGATGCCTTTCTTTTCTGGTTGTGGACTGTGGACAAAGAATAAGCTGCTGAGTGGAGACCTAGTGAGGGACCTTTCAAGTCTAAACCAATGAGATGGTGCAAATCCCTTTAGACAGGTCTGCATGGTGTGAATTTATGGAGCTCCATGTAGATTGTGACTTATATATAAACCCTGCTGTCAATTTGATTTTGACTCACAAAGAATGGAACTGCCCCACATGGTTTCTCAGGCTGTAAATCTTTACAGAAGAATATTGCTACATCTTTCTTGCTTGAAATAGCTGGTGAGATAGCAGCTGAGCACTTTAAGCACTGCATCACCTGGCATCCTGACTTTTATATTATAATCATTTAGGTAGTTTTATGCATGCTGCACAGATTTCATTACATGCTGGCATCTAAAGAGCTCTGTAATTTGAAAGAATCCAAATTATTTAATTACCTGACTCCAAATTCACTGTCTTAATGCCCAGAGAGGGGTCTGAAAACAGGAACTGAATTGATTTATCCATAGAAAATTAACATTCAGCCAGGCACATCTGCTCTGAGTTTTTATTCTCAACCAGATAGTTAATGTAATTGTTGCTTGCTTGTTTGTTTGGTGTTTTTGTTTCTGCAGCTTCCTCACAGGATTCAGCTACAGCTTTCTTTTGCATTCCTACCATGTTGAAATAGAGATCAGATGTTCCAAATAGACCTTAGATGGGAACTGGAGATCAGAGAGAGGCAAGTGATGCTGAGGCATCAACTGTTCATTTGATACATAAGCTAAGATTTTTCTACTTAAAAATACTGTCTTGCTGTTAAGGTGAAATGAAAGAAAGACCAGAGAAAGAATTTATTTTCTTCTGATAAAGCCTGTAGCTATGACATCCATAGTGGTACTCATACTCTCCTACTTAAATTAGACAAGACCTTCATATCTCTATCGGTTTCTTTCTCCTGCCCTTATAGTCATCTTAGCATGCTAGCCATAGATTCCCTACCAGGCCAAGATGACTCTAGAAATGCTTGTCCTGTTTGCCCTTAGATTCTATTGGATCCCCTCCCTTCCCTTGTTCTGCTCTGTATCCCAGGCCATGACTGCCGGATTTTGGGTTTCCTGGGCTAAACTGGCTTTTGACTGGGTTCAGCAAGGGGAAAGCCCAGGCAGAAGATAGGAGGGCAGAAGGAAATGAGAGCAAGGATATTTCTCCTGCTCTATCTACCTTATGAAGGAGCTCTGGTGGTGTAGTGCCTAAGGCATTTGACTACTAACCAGAAGATTGGTGGTTCAAACCCACTAGCCACACCTCAGAAGGAAGATTGGGCAATCTACTTCTGTAGTGATACTGCCTCAGAAACACAAGGAGGGGTTGCTATGAGTCAGATCTGACTCAACAACAGTGAGTTTATTTTTTTGGTTTGGTATCTGCCTTATGAAGAGCACCCAACAGCAGCTGCACATCCTCTGTATTTCACACCAAGAAAGAAACTTGAATTCTGAATTGACTCTTGGATCGCCAAGGTATCTCTTTCTACATGTAAATGATCAATATATTTACATTTTCTTTTTCAGTCAGCTTTTAAAGATTCAGCTATGAGGATTTCACATTAGGAAAAAAACAAATGCAGAAACAGCAAATCCCAAGTCACAGAGAACACTATGTTTGGAAAAGTGAAGAACTATGAAACACCACTAGTAACATTCTACCTTTCTCCAGGACCCAAGGTTCTTAGTGTTCTTCAGAATACACAGAAGCCACATGTTTCAGAATCATCCTGGCTGGTTCCAAAATCCCAAGGAACAAATCTCTGGGATCCAGGTTTAGGATATTTTTTCTAATTTATTTTTAATCAAGTCCTAAGTATTTTTTCAAGGAGTTCTGGTGGCACAGTGCCTAAACCACTTTCCTGCTAAACAGAAGGTTGTTGATTCAAACCCACCAGCCCCTCCACAGAAGGCAAATGGGGCAATCTAGTTCTGTAAAGATTTACCTCCTTGGAAATCCAATGGGGTTCACTGTAAGTTGGAATCAACTCACTAGCAGTGAGTTTGAAGTTTCTTTTGGTTTCAGGTACATTTTCAGGACACCGAAATGATTGACTTCACATCTCACTAGAGTCATAAGCAGGAGACAAATAAGCAAGAATGGGATTTTTCATTCCAACTTTCTGTACTAATAAAGAGAAATAAACAAAACAGTTCCTGTCCACTCAGGTCTGGCTCATGGCCACCCCATATGTGTCAGAATAGAATCGTGCTCCGTAGGGTTGTCGATGGCTGATTTTCCAGAAGCAAACACCAAGACTTTTTTCCCTGGGGACTTTGGGTGGACTCAAGCCTTCAACCTTTCAGTTAGCAACCAAGTCCATTAACATACTGCACCCCCAGAGTCCCCATGAAATAAATATAGGTCTACTTTTCACACACTTTAGTAAAGAAAAGACAGAGAGTAAAAGAAAATGATGAGATGCTGGCTGAATAGAGACATAGAGCTTGGAGTATTTATACATCTTCCAAAATTAGATCATTTAGGACCATTTAGGATTATTACTTAGAAATTACTGAGAAAAACACTTTCTTCTCTAGAACTTCTTTTAAGAAAGATTAGAGGAAGCTCTTAGTTATTTTTGCTTTCAGCTTCCACAATTCAATATTGTTGAAATAGTGTCCTACATGTGGGAGACTTTTATTTTTATAGCTTAACTCTTTAAACTGTTATAATAAATATGTTGTTGCTGTTGTTACGTACTGTCGAGTCAGACCCCTCCTTGGGTTTCTGAGGCAGTATTACTATGGAAGTAGATTGCCCAACCTTCCTTCTGAGGAGTGGCTGGTGGGTTAGAACCGCCAGCATTTTGGTTAGTAGTCAAGTGCCTTAGGCATTACACTACCAGAGCTCAGCTACCTATAATCAGCACTCTTCAAAACTGGATGGAACCATGGCCTATATTATGGTCCAAACAAAATTGGCTGCTGGAAGAAATATAGCTATTCTGAAAGCAATCCAGTTGAGCCCAAGGTATTATTGACAGGCAGAGGCCTGCATATAAACTCCCTTAGATTATATGCTGCTAAAGTGGTCTGTCTTTCAAAGTGCAAACTAAATTGTCATTGCAACTAAAGTCTTAATAGTTCTTCAGTTATCGAGAAGACTTTCATCTGACACAGAAGACATGATAACTAGACTTGGGGTTGAATAGTGATTTGCCGCTAAATAGCTGTGCAAACCATCTAATTTCCCTGAGCCTCGTTTTTCTCTTCTTGAAGATGAAGCCTTGACGTTTAAAGTCACTTCCAGCTTAATAACATATCATACCATACTACAGACAGTACATTAAACAGAATCCTGTCCAAAGTCATATTCTATCTTATGTTTTCTTATCAGTCCATAAAATTACAAATAATAACACACTAATCTTTGCATCATTGACTACAAACAATTTCAGGTTATTCTCCATACTAAGTAATAAATTAGAGAATACCTGGCTGAATGCCATGAAGTTTGACTGTTATTGGAGGCTAAGAAAGAGGATGATGCAATTCACATTAGGGAGTTTCTGTGGACTGAGATAAGTTTGTTGAGATAAGTTTGTTGTTGTTGTTATGTGCCATGAGTCGGACCTGACTCATAGTAGCAACCCCTCCTTGGGTTGCTGAGCTGTATCACTAAGGAAGTAGATTGCCCAACCTTCCTTCCAAGGATTGGCTGGTGGGTTTGAACTGCCAGTCTTCTGGTTAGCAGTCAAGTGCCTTAGGCTTTGTAATAGGACACTACTTGCCCTTGCTGAACTTCCAGACTAAAACAGTGAAACAATGCAACACACTGCTGTGGAATCAGATCTGACTCATAGAGACCCCCTCCTTGGGTTTCTGAGGCTGTGTCACTATGAAAGTAGATTGCCCAACCTTCCTTCTGGGGAGTGGCTGGGGGGTTGAACCACCAGCCTTCTGGTTAGAAGTCAAATGCCTTAGGCACTAGGCCACCAGAGCTACAGACTAGGAGAAAGCCTAGCAATCTACTTCTGCAAATTAGCCAATGAAAACCTATGGATCACATAACTAACAGGAGTGTACCTTAACAGGAGCTGTAACGGGAGTCCCCTATGTTGGAAGGCACTCAAAATACACAATAGTTGCAACAATGTACTCAAAGATACCGATGATCAAGAATCTGATGCAGGTCTTGCTCCAGCACTAGTATCAAAGTTCAACAAGACAGAAAATAACAAATGCTGGCGAGGTTGTGGAGAGATTGGGACTCTCATAC
>NW_006922490.1:183925-186207 GCF_000298275.1 Orycteropus afer afer | reverse complement strand
ATTAAAAAAAAAAAGAATCTGATGCAGGACCAGGTAATATTTTGTTCTGTTATAACAGAGACAAATGAACAAAAGAATAGCAACTAACAACAAGGAAGCTCTTAAGACTTGACCATTTGCAAAAAGTGCTAGTGCATCTAGATCAGAACAGTTCAGTTTAGGATGTCCACAGAATAGAGAGAAAGTACAGGGATGATCAAAGACTTCCCAGTTCTTTATGTAGTGCTCTAAGGAGTTAAGGAGCTCTGGTAGCACAGTGCGTAAGGCACTTGACTGCTAACCAGAAGGATGGCAGTTCAAACCCACCAGCCACTCCTTGGAAGGAAGGTTGGGCAATCTGCTTCCATCGTGATACTGCCTTGGGAACCCAAGGAGGAGTCACCATGAGTCAAGGCCGACTCAATGGCACATAACAACAACAACTAAGGAGTTAGGAGCTCTGGTGGTGCAGTGGCTAAAACATTTGACTGCTAACCAGAGGACTAGCAGTTCAAACCCACCAGCCGCTCCTCAGAAGGAAGATTGGACAATCTGCTTTCACAGTGATACCACCTGGGAAACCCTAGGAGGAGTCTCTATGAGTGAGTTGGATCCGACTGGATAGCAGTGATTTTTTTTTTTTTTTTTTGGTTTCCTGAGGAGTTGTGTCTTTACTTGTAGCACATGGGGTTGCACTAGTTGGAATCAATGTGAGGGCAACTAACAATAACAAGAATTGAAGGTATGTACATCACTGTCAGTCAGTATCAACCCAAAGACAATGGGTTCGATTTGGTTTGGGAGGGGACATGTAGCTTCCAGAAACCAAATTATGGCTTAGAGCAGCCTCTAGATATTAACTCTTAAACTGATTTATAATCTTATATCCTTTCTGTCTGCTAGTGTTCATGTCAGTGGAATATAGAATTTAGTGTTCACATTTGTTAACATCCCTTGAATTCTGTTCCCAAGTACAGATTTGGTGATACATATTTGTTGTACAGTTAGTAACATTTAAGCCCATTTCTCTATGATCAGACTTCTTTTCCAGAGGGTGTCACATTGGGTGGCAGTGGGAAGCAGTGCTGGGATGGGGAAGGGAGAGTATGCAATTTAGTCTTGAGATTTGCAAGTTCTGGTGGTGTAGTGCCTAAGGTATTTGACTGTAAACCAGAAGGCTGGCGGTTCAAATCCACCACCCACAACCAGCAATCTGTTATCAGGAAGGAAGATTGGGCAATCTACAGTAGAGATACTGCCTCAGAAATGCAAGGAGGAGTCACTATGAATCAGATCTGACTTGACCAAAATGAGTTTGGTTCTTGGTTTAAGGACTATTGTGTGCATGAAACTTTACTATGTTAACTATTACTTTATTTGTATTTCAGCTTTTTTATTTTTCTGAAACAAATTAGCCAAAAAAAAAATATGTTTAAGCTTATTACTTAAATAAATATATATAAGAATATCTGAGTTAAAACAACTGCAAGGACAAGAATAAGAATAAAATTATATGCTTGGTTTACTCAATTTGGGAATCTAGAAAAATTTTTGACTTAGTTTTCCATTGAATATTTTATTAAGGAAATCAAAAAATGGAGAAGGTTCTGTTCAGTCATGTAAACTAAAAGGCACCCTAATAGTTGAGAAATTGGAAGCCAAAAAGCTTGGGAAGAAAAATGAATGCTTTCAAGCATAAATTTTTCCATTAACTTATGCCACTAAACTTAGGACCTTGAAAGTTACTGCACTAAAATCTAAAAGAAGGAAGAAAATACTCATGGCCTTAAAAGTAGGCCTGGAAATTGAATGGAGAAGAAAAGTTGTTTAATACTATTATATTGATCTTTAATTATATTGATCATTAAAAAAAATCCTTTCCTATTTATATAATATCTATCAATGTGAATTGAATGTAAATTTATTAATGTAAGAGAGAATGTTTCTAATTTTTCAATAAAGAAAAAAGAGCCTATGCATATCTCTAATTATAACTTCCTAGTAAATACTTGTTTTTTCCAATGATGGCATAAAAACACCAAAGATTAATTAAGGGCTTTTATATTAAATCAGAATAAGAGCAACCCCTGAGGTTTAAAAGCCACAGAAAGGTACGGAGCCCAAGGGTTTCTATCTCATACTAGTTAAAGTTAATGATAGTAAAAACAAAAATTAAAAAAAAAAATGATAGTAGAAAAGCATACATTATTTAGGGTTGGATTAAAGTGCAGGATTCCATGTTATTGCTGTCTTAGGAGAGCTACTAATTCAGAAAAGGTTGGAGTGGAATAAAGTGAATTTAT
>NW_006922490.1:176702-183455 GCF_000298275.1 Orycteropus afer afer | reverse complement strand
GGGTTTGAACCACCAGCCTTCTGGTTAGCAGTCAAATGCCTTAGGCACTATACTACCAGAACTCCCAGAATAAGGATATAAGCTTAAAGTTAAATTTGAGATATAATCTTAGTATTATTTTCAAAAGATTCTTAAATCTGTATCTGGTTGTATACAGATTAATATATGTAGGCCCTCCTTCTGGGAGTTTCTTATCTATGATAGAAGTATCGATTTCAATGTGAGTCCTACATCTCTTGGCTTTTAAAAATCTGGATATAGATGATGCAGAAAAAGTCACAAAATCACACCATGCGAGAAAATTGACTCAAGAACCATGTGTCCAGTTAAGTCTCATAGATGTGGCAGTGAGAGTCCCCTCTTCTGTAATCAGGAAATGACTCAATTTCAAATTTATTTTCAACTTAAATATCACATTCTCTCCACCTTCCTTCATTTCCCACTATAACCCCTGAGCAATTAACGTAGATGATAGCATCTACTCTCTTTTCCCATCCCACTGACACTTCTCTCTTAAGCACACACGCGCTGTCTTATTACTCATCCTGTGCTCATGGACCTATTCCCCTTCCTAGCACTATCTGAAATAACAAACCAATACGCATTATTTTTCACTTGTTCCTATCCTCTGCTAAGATTATCTTTAATAAATATCTAGAGATCAGAAAGAGCAGTGCAACATACTGCGAACAAGCACTTATGTATTGATTAATAGTTTAGTAAAGATACACCAGTGGTGAGAATTCAATGGGGAATAGTTCAAGAAGTCATGGCAAGTTGCCACCGGGGTAACATTACCAGCTGTTGGTTATGCCACCATCTTCCCCGCTCAGGTGTTGCCTTAGCCCCATGGCAGCGCCTGTGTTTGAGTACCATTCTGAAATGGGCAACTATGTGCCTCACCTATGCTTCCCACCAGGGCCCGACTGGTTCAATAATCTTTTAAGATCCCTTGTTTTTCACTTTCAGGAGTTTGTAACTGGACCAGGGGGAGGAAATGGCTATTGACAGCCAGGGTGGCCTTGAGTCAGGACATTGCCTCAGGAGTTCCGTGATTTCCAACTCCTACCTTCCTGTAATGGATCAAGAGCCAAATGCTGGTTATGGTACACAAACCGCAGCATCCCAGACAGTCCGAATACATCCGAGCTGAGAGAGTTTATACAACAGGACTTTATTAGCTTTCATCAGCTCCTCCACCCCCAGGAATTAACCCTTTGTCGCCCTCTGTACAGCAGGAAGTAGTTTGCGAAAGAGATTGTCCCCCGTTTCCCACAATTGTGAAACCTTGAAAAAAGGGGAGACTGAAGAATGCTGAAATAAAAGGTTAAAGGAATCCCTCCCTGAAAGCTGTCTTTACAAATTAACACGCAGGATTAAATTGTAGTTAAGAGCCATAGCCCTCACTCACAAGGTGACCCTGAGAAAGGAGACACTGAGCCCTGGGGAAACCAAGATAAGGAGAAGCCAGAGATATTCCTCAAGAATGAGAGGCCTGGAGACGCCCACTCTCATACCACCCTCTCATACCACCCCCCTTGCAGAAAACTCGCAGACCTAAGACCTATCCCCCTCTCAGCCTGATACCCTAACCATTCCCCAGCTTCCCCAGCTCCCAGAGACAAACATTTTGGAGAAATGATTCTCATCATCTCCTTGGGTATTGACACTCAATAAACCTTTTGCTTTCTCTCCTCAAAAAAAATAATAATAAAAAAAAAGAAGTCATGGCAATTAGTCAGTAGAAATATTCCAATTTTGGAAAATGTGTCAGAAAGGTATCATGCATGATGGAATTTCCAAAACCGCAGATTAAGATTTAGTTTTCTTAGCCATGCTTGAACTAAGTATTCCTTTCATACATCAGGATCTGCGGCATCTGAAATGCCAATGATCTCACATTGCAATCCTTCATTGTCATCATGCCCAGAGCAACTTCAAAGAAGGTTCTGCTCTGAATTGGATTACCTCCCCAAAGAAGTATGGCAGGGAGCCAGTTTAGGAGGTTGTGGGGCAGACAGAATTATCTTTGTGCAGGCATCCCCTACTGAGTTTCAATGGTTGCCTTATCATATTTTATCACATTCGAAATTGTAAACCATTGTCATGCTGGTAGCTTCAAACAGACACCAACTAGCCTAGGAGCATATTTGTCTGGCCCACTTTGTCCAAATGACACTGAGAGTAAAATAAATAAGGTAATATGCTTTATTATAGCCTACAGCAATGTGAGGCATTATTAATTATAGTAAATCTTTTCTTAGAAGGAAAAGAAAAATCTAAGATACCCAAAGCAGTCTTAATAACAAGGATAAAGCTAATAAAATATGTTTGTTTCAACATTTCTAATGTTCTAAACTCTCCAACTATCACATCTGAAAGTGTTGTAACACATACAGCAAAATAATATGGGCAGAAAGGATATATTCCAGACCCTTTGTAAATACTGTGAGAAAGGGAGGTTAACGTGAGCACTTCTTTGCTTCAAATTTGCTAAATGGGTTTGTTTTTAATAAACTGCAATTATCTCACATACATTCACACACAGACAGATTTTTTTCTTCTACTGTGAAACTCATAGTAGTGTGTTTTATTGTTTGTTTGTTTGTTTTTGTTTTTTCAATTTGGTTACTGAAAGGAGGAAACAGAATCTACTACTTGATGTTGTTGTTGTTGTTTGCGGTCGAGACGGCCCCGACTCATAGCAATCCCTCCTTGGGTTTCCTAGGCAGTATCACTACAGAAGTAGGATTGCCCAACCTTCCTTCCGAGGAGTGCTGGGGGGTTTGAACCGCCAGGCTTCTGGTGAGCAGTCAAGTGCCTTAGGCATTATGCTACCAGAGCGCCTTACTACTTGATAGGTGCTCAGAAGTGAAATTTATATTTTCTGCCAGACATGGAATTTCTTCAAATACAACATTCTTAATTAAAGAACCCACACAATGCATTCATGTTGAAGGCAGGAAATGTGGCTTCTGAGCATAATGAAAATGGGTTGTTACTCTTCAGCGTTTCCCTTTCTCATTGCAAACTTTGTTGTAAGAATGGATTCATATTGTAGCATTTTCAACTCCCATTATCATCTTTGTCACAAGTACGAGGTATTAGAATTTTAATGCCTAGTAATTCTGGCCACATACTCTTATGCTTCTGGATAGGGAAAGTACTCAGATCTTTTGGCAAATCCTACCAGTCAGCAGAGCTGTAAACAGGGGAAGATTGGAAAACCACCCAATCAAATCAGTAGACAGGATCTTTAAAAATCTAACAGCATATCATTTTGCATCTTGGAACATGGTGGCTATTAAAATTCTGATCATGTATTCAGTAACAAACGAGAACAACCGATGTTATATCTCAGGACACACTCATAATCAAAACACATTTTAAATTCTGGAGGATTGTCAGTCACCCCACGGCCCCTAGAGTGGGAAGAGGTGATGACATCCTCAGAGCTGGAGATAGATAATAATGCACTGATATTGACATGAGGGAAAAAAAAAAGCCAAATGATCATACTTAAAAAAAAAAAAAAAAAAAAAGAAGAGCGAGCCAAAATCAACACCTTAACCCAACATCTCCAACAACTAGAAAAAGAAAAAAAAAAAAAAAAAAAAAAAAACCTTACATGTACAGTTTACTATTTTTTTCCCTGAGATTTTTTTCATTTTCTTTTTTTCAATTTGGAGTTTTTTGGGATTGAATTATGTCCCCTCCATAATATGTGTTAGGCTTCTAGTCCCTAAACCCATTTGGGAATAGGGTTTTCTATTTTGATTAATGAGGCCATATCAGTGTAGGATGTGACTTAATCCTAGTCACTTTTGAGATGTAAAAGAGCCGTTTACACACACAGAGAAGCAAGCACCATGGGGGAAGGATAGACACCACATGAAGGTTGCCAAGGAACCAAGGAATGTCAGGGCTACAGAAGCTGAGGTAAAGATCTTCCGCCAGAGCTGACAGAGAGAGGGCCTGGCCCTATAGCAGTACCCTGAATTCAGACTTCTAGCTTCCTAATCTATGAGAAAAAAAACCTTCTGTTCTTTAAAGACACCCATGTGTGGTATGTCTGTTACAGTAGAAATTAAGATAGAATCCAAAACTTTGAATGCTGCCTCCACTAATTACTGACTTCAAGGCATCTTTGAACTCCTTTTTCCTCATCCATAAAATGGATAAAATAGTAACAGACTTGAATACCTAAATTTTGTCAAGAATCAAATGAGACAATGTGTATGCAATCACTTTGACCAGTACAAAGTGTTTTCATAAACATGACATTAAATCATCTTTCAACGAGGCTTACACTGACTTTGGGTATTATTATAATATTCATAACTGATGCCTCCAATCTTTAGGAAAAGTAGTGGCATCAAACTCTAGTGTACAAAATGGCATTGAGGTGAGTGAGGTGCAGGCACACAGTAGAAAGCTTTCCGCATTCTTTACAGCATTTTTCAGTTCTCTCCTCAATCTTTTAGAGCATGGGCCAAAAGGCCTTCTTACATTCTCTGTGAGTTTTCCTTCGAGTCATCTCCTCTTCACTGACATGGTTGAAAAATGTGCAAGCTAAGTAAGATAATGCGAATCCTGCGACACTGCCACTTACCATCTTAGCCAGCATTGGCACTGTGAAAGTGAACAAGCCTCTGGCATATTGAAACTTAGCAGCAGCATTCTAACTGAGGTGAGAACAGTATTTCTAATCCTCCTTGGAAAGATCAAATTAAATCAGTGGCAGGTTCTGCCTGATACAGCTCTATGTCACTAACTGCTTGGGTGAGAAGGCTGGAGAAATCTGCAGCTCTTGACTTTGTAACCATGTCTTTCTGCAGAAATTCAGGAAACAGCGATAAGCCATTCCTGCATAAAGATTACCTTCAAAACAGTGAAATGTTGTCAGAGTGGGGTATGGAGAACACAGATATTCATTTTCCCTGGCATTTAGATTCAGCTAAAAACCATCAAATTTCACAGCTGAACTTCAAGCAGAGGTTTGCCTTTCCTCCTTTTCACCAAAGCAACACATCTATATATTTCAGTCCTTACAGCTAGCTTTGGGTTTCAGCAACTGTGTATTAGAAACACAGCCTGGTAATCAATAATAATATGGAAATGATAGCTGTATCCACTAAGAGTTCAGTTTAATGGGTATTAAGACTTGGGGGCAGTTGTTTTCAAATTTTAATATGCGTGTAAGAAACATCTGAAAAGCATGTTAAAATGCAGATTCCAGGGCTTCTCCTGCACAGTCTCAGTGGGTGTATCTGGAAAGAAACCCCAGAAATTGTATATTTTAACAAACAACTCAGGTGAAACTTAACCTACAGTCTTTAAGTCTAAGTGTAATTTTTATAATCTCAATTCCATTGCAATGCTTTGAAGAAAAGGAAAAAAATAGAAGGAGGAGGACAGCCCAAAATGTGTCTTGACAGCTTTGTAGATAGAATTATTCTGGTTTTTAGAGAGTTTAAAACAAAATTTTATGGCATATTAATCCATAATATGAATGCCTTTTTTGAACCAAACCAAACAAAGAATGATGTGTTTCCACAAAATTATTTAGATCACCCAGAGCAAATATCTTTCATATGGGATATTTCAAGGAGCCTAGTTTTATACGTTCAAATAAATAGTCTTAGCCACAGTACTTAATTTAAGCTTAAGGCTTGAAATTTTTGCATTGACTTTGATAGTAATACAAAACTGAGGTATAAAAGTAATGTGAACAATTCAAGATGATCAAAAATTCCAAAGCGTATTCAATCAGCAGTGAAATGTCACTTCAACATTTCTCCAAATATAAAGCCCAGTATTTGCTGTCACAATAGCCACATTTACTTTTTTTAAAAGAATATATTGTAAAAGTCTGAGACCTCAACTGTTTACTTTATATAATGATGGCATTAAGTATGTTGTTGTTGTTATGTACCGTCGAGTCGGCCGCGACTCATAGCCACCCCTCCTTGGGTTTCCAAGGCAGTATCACTACGGAAGTAGGATTGCCCAACCTTTCTTCCGAGGAGTGGCTGGTGGGTTTCAACCACCAGCCTTCTGGTTAGCAGTCAAGTGCCTTAGGCACTACGCTACCAGAGCTCCTGGCATTAAGTATAGCAAATCTAATTAGACTAGTGGTACACAAAATATACCAATTTCTCTTTTCAAATAAACTTATTGTTCTTTTTTTGTTTTTTTAAGAGCTTGTTTTACATTCAACGTTATGTGTACATTTAGTTCCATTCCCCTTTTACCATGTCCAACTCTAACCCAGTCTACTCCCCTCCCTACCCTATAACTCTCCTCCTATGCCCCTCATATTTATGCACTACTGTTTGTCCTGCATTTTCTAAACTTGAATGTTGGTCCTCTAGTGTCCGTGGTCTATTGCTCCAAGGGATGTATTACCATAGAGGATTTAGGTGCATCATCCTGGTTTGAGTGGTCTGCATGTACATCTTGTTAACTATTGGGCTGAGAACCAGCCCCTGGGGGTACATTTTAATTCAGGCGCAGAATGTATTCCAGGGCCATCGCATTCGGGGTCTCAGCAGATTTCATCTGACCTGTGATTCTGGTCATTATTGAGCTTTTGAATTTTCTTCCACATTTTCTCTCCAACTCCATCCAGGATCTCCAAATTTGATCCTTTTCCTGAGTGGTTGGCATTGGTAGCCAGGCACCATCTAGTTCTTCTGGTCTCAAGGGCTGTCATGTTCTATGGCTGATTGCTTCCAAATGCCCTTGTGTGTG
>NW_006922490.1:175308-176602 GCF_000298275.1 Orycteropus afer afer | reverse complement strand
CTTGAAAGCTTTTAAGACCCCAGTCGCTACTCATCAACGTAGGATGTGGAACAGGGCTTTTATGTATTTTGTTGTGCCAATAGAGTCTGGTATCCCCCAGTACTACTGTCCTGAAACAGTAGATCTATTGGATCTCTCTCCCCTAGAGTCTGCTTATCTGTGAGAGATTACTCTGTGTCTGTCTTCTATTGTTTCTGTAAGGACTGAAGGTATTTTGTATCACTGGTGTCTGTGCAAGATTAGCCTCAGCTGAATCTATCCTTAGTCTAGAGTATACTTCTGCTCACTGATCCCTGTCTGATCATCTCAGGTGTTTATGTGTTTCCCTATAGGCTACTGTTTGGTGTTAATGGCAATGCAGTATTGTGGACACATTGGTTTGTATTAGCATCTGTTGTCTATCTCTTATGTGCACATTCTACCAATCTGTAGGTTCTCTTTTTACCCTTTCACAAAGTCTTTCGATGTACATAAGAATTTAATTTTTAAAAGGTCCCAGTCATCTACCTTCTCTTCTATCTCCTGCACATTCTGAGTTATTCTTGATATCTACTTATGCCATAAAATAGGGCACCCAGATTTGTCCCTATTTTATCTTTGATGAATTTTATAGTTTTGGGTTTTACATTTAAGTCTTTGATCCAGCTTGAGTTTATTTTTGTGTATGGGGTGAGGTATGGGTTTTGTTTCATTTTTCTACAGGTGGATATCCAGTTTTGCCAGCACCATTTGTTAAAGAGGTTGTCTTTTCCCCATTTAATGGCTTTTGGACCTATGTCAAAGATCAGTTGTCCATAGATGTATGGGGCTATATCTGGACTTTTGATTTTGTTCCATTGGTCTATCTGTCTATCATTGTACCAATACCATGCTATTTTGACTACTGTGGCTGTATAGTAGTTCTTAAGATCTGGGAGTGTGAGACCTCCCACTTTGTTTTTCTTCCTGAGAAGTGCTCTCTTCATTCAAGGTCTCTTTCCTTTCCATATGAAATTAGTAATTGGTTTTTCCATGTCCTAAAAAAAAATTGTTGAAATCTGGATCAGGATTGTGTTAAATGTATAGATTGCTTTAAGTAGTATTGACATTTTCACAATATTTTGTCTACCTATCCATGAACAATATCTTCAGCCAAAACCAGGCCAGGAGCTGATTATGGAACAGACCATCAACTGCTCATACGCAAATTCAACTTGAAGTTAAAGATAATTAAAACAAGTCCAAGAGAGCCAAAGTATGATCTTGAATATATAACTCCTGAATTTAGAGATCATCTAAAGAATAGATTTGATGC
>NW_006922490.1:158250-172044 GCF_000298275.1 Orycteropus afer afer | reverse complement strand
GTGAAGCTATCAGGGCCAGAGCTTTTCTTTGTGGGAATTTTTTTTATGACCTGTTCAATTTCTTCTTTTGTTATAGGTCTGTTCAAGTTTTCTATCTCTGAGTGGGATAGTTTAGGTAGGTCTTGTGATTCTAGAAACTTGTCCATCTCTTCTAAGTTCTCAAATCTACTGGAGTACAGTTTTTCACAATGATGTCAGTGTCTTTTTTTTTTTTTTTTTCGGTTGGTTCTGTTGTGATGACACCATTTTCATTTATAATTCTTGTGTTTTGGATCTTCTCTTTCTTTTCTTTTGGTAGGTCTGCCAATAGTTTATCATTTTTATTAATCTTTTTGAAGAACCCGCTTTTTGTTTTCTTGATTTTCTCTATTTTTGTTTTCTGTTTCATTTGTTTCTGCTTTGATCTTTATTATTTCCTTGCATCTAGATACTGTAGGATTCTTTTGTTGTTCTATTTCTAGTTGTTGGAGTTAATGAGTTAGAGTGTTGATTTTGTTTCTTTCCTCTTTTTTGATGTATGTATTTATTGCTATAATCTTTCCTCTGAGTACTGCTTTTGCTGTGTCCCCTAGGTTTTGGTATGATGTATCTTCATTCTCATTTGTTTCTAAGAACTTTTTTATTTCCATTTTTATCTGTTCTGTTATCCAGTAGTTTATGAGCAGTGAGTTGTTCAAGTTCCCTATGTTTGATGCTTTCTCCTTTCTCTTCCTATTATTACTTTCTAATTTTATAGCATTATGGTCTGAGAAGGTGCTTTGTAATATTTCAATGCTTTTGAATTTATTGAGGCTTGTTTTATGTCCTAACATATGGTCTATTCTGGAGAAGGATCCATGTGCACTGGAGACCGTGAATTGTGCTTTTGTTGGGTGGTGTGCTCTGTATTTGTCTATGAGGTCGAGTTGGTTGATTGTATTGTTGAGTTGTTCTATATCTTAGCTGAGTTCTTTTCTAGCTGGCATATCCCTCTTTGAAAGTGGTGTGTTAAAGTCTCCTACTATTATTGTAGAGTTGTCTATTATCCTTTTTAATTCAGTTAATATTTGCTTCATGTATTTTGGAGCACTTTCATTTGTGTGCATACATATTTATTATTGTAATGTCTTCTTTGTCAATTGACCCTTTCAGCATCATATAATGACCTTCCTTATCTTCACTCTACTTTTGTAGTGATACTGCCTCAGAACTCAAGGAGGGGTTGCTCTGAGTCAGGTCCAACTCAACAGTACATAACAACAACAACAACAACAACTTATCTCTTATGATGTTTTTTAACCTTAATGTCTGTTTTGTCAGAAATTAATATTGCCACTCCTCTTTCTGGTTTCCATTGGCTTGGTATAATTTTTTCTATCCCTTAACTCTTATTTTTTTTTATCTTTGTGTCTAAGGTAGGTCTCTTGTAGGCAGCATATCGATGGGTCTTCTTTTCTTATTCAGTCTGCCACTCTCTTTCTCTTGATAAGTGTATTTAATCCATTCACATTGAGTGTTATTAGTGATAGGTATAAGTTGATTGCTGTCATTCTATTGTGTTTTTTTGTCATGTTGTTGGTGTTTCCTTGGTCCATATACTTTTCTGTGCTAAGATCAGTTTGTTGGCTAATGCTTTCTCCCTTTTCTTCTTTATAGTTGGTTTTGTGCTTATTAAACCCATGTTTTTCTTCCTTCTGGATTTTCTTAGGGGGATTGTTACTTTTCTTTGTGGTTACCTTGGAGTATATTCTTGTCTGTCTCTACATTTTTAGAACAGGGTGTACTATGAAGACGTTGTCCTGTTTTCCTTTCCATTTGGAAGTTTGTACCTAGAAGTTTTATTCCCTCTGATAGATTAGTTGCTGTTGTTGTGTGCTGATTGACTTCCTTGGTTTTTAGAGTACAGTGTTCTATGGTATTATTTTGAGTTTCTATTTCCTCAGAAGGAAGGTGGGGCAACCTACTTCCATAGTGATACTGCCTTGGAAACCCAAGGAGGGGTCGCTAAGAGTCAGGTCCGAATTGATGGCACAAAGCAACAATATTTCTGATTTGGTTTTAGTGTTGATGCCATGTATCTTGATTTTGTTGATCTCTGTTGTGCATTCTCTTTTGGAAGAACTTTTTTAAGCATTTCTTGTAGGGTTGGTCTGGTTTTTAGAAAATCCCTTAATTTCTGTTAGTCTGAGAATGCCTTGATTTCACCCTCATATTTGATGGATAATATGGCTGGATGTAGAATTCTTGGTTGGAAGTTCTTTTCCTTCAGTGTTTTATATATGCCGTTCCATTGCCTTTTTGCCTGCATAGATTTGCTGAATAATTGGATCTCAGCTTAACTGTTTGATTATTGTAAGTAATATTTCTTTTGTCCCAGGCAGCTCTCAAAAATTTTTCTTTGTCTTTGCTTTTGGAGACTTTGATTATAATATGCCTCCATGTTTTTTCTCTTGGGATCTATCTTATGTGGGGTTCTATGACCTTCTTGGACAAATATCTTTTCTTCTTTCATAATATGGGGAAAGTTTTCTGTTAGCAGGTTTTCCACAATTTTCTTGCTGTTTTTCTTCACCTCTTCTTGTTCTGGAATTCCAATGAGTCTTATGTGGTTTCTTTTCATGTCATCCCATATAATTCTTAGGTTCTCTTCATTTCTCTTAAATCTTTGTTCTGATTTTTCTTCACACATGCTGGTGTCCAGGGATTTGTCTTCTAGTTGAGATATGCATTCTTCAGCCAGTTCTAACCTACTCTTTTGTGCTTCTACAATGTTGTGTAATTTGGTATTTTTGGTATTCATCTTCTGGATTTCTAACTTCTGTTTCTGTCAGTTCTGATTGTGCATTAATCTTATTGTTTTGTTCTTGAGTGATTTTCCTGGGTTCTCTCAGGGAACTGTCTGTGTTCGCCTTGTTTCTTTTTGGGGTTTCCTTAGGCTCTTGTAAAGTTCTATAAACATATCTTCTAAATTCCTTCTCAAATAATTCTATTGCCTCTTCTTCCTCCATGTATAATGAGACTTTTGTTTGTGGTTTTGCTTCTAATGCCTTGTCCTGTTTTTCTTTTTGTTTTATTTGAGGTTGCATGTAGTTTCCTAGATTTTTTGAGGTTGTCTTTAACTGTTGGTTGTGTATTGATTTATTTTGTCTTGGTTTTATGGTTTAATATTTTGAAAGCTGGTGCATTTATTTATTTATTTTAGTTATTAATTCAGGTATGTTGGATTGCTCTGCAGTTTTCTTTGTGATGGTGGAGTCACTGTGTGTAATGTGGATACGGGTTTCTGTTTGTCATAAAGAAGTTCAAACCAGGAAGTTTTATGTTGGCTGAATATGGTTTTTCTCTACTGGATGGGTGAAGTTATTGGCAGAGAAGTTGGGAGAGGAAGAAGGAAAGCTCACTGTTGCTAAGGGTAGTTTCTAAGGTTTTGAGCAGGCTGCTACCGATTACATCATACTGTTATCTACAAGCCTGTAACTCAATTTCAGCAAAGACTCCAGTTATTAGTGGATCATCACTTTCCACCAGGCTCAGACATGCAAAAATCCTGCTCCCAAGGCCCCTCAGGGCCAAAACACCGACACAAGACAATTTCCCAGCTCTGCAATCCACCACAGGGGTTTCTCTCTGGCCTGCCTGCCCACCTGTGGCACTGACCCAACCAGCCCAGACTGCAATCTGCCTCAGGAGTTCCTTTGTGAGTCTGCCCACCTGCAGCACCAAAGATACACTTGATGTCAGCAGTGCTGGAGTCAGAAGAGTGCCTGCTAGTAATCCGTGGTCCCAATATTACTGATAAAGTCAAGCACAGGCCTCTCAGTACCACTAAGCTGACCCAAGCCTACTCGGTGGCTCACTGCAGGGGGAGAGGGCCCACCCTCCTGTAGCTCCAATGGACTCTCTGCTTGGCTTTCAGCAGCACTGGATGTACCCATTTGCACTTAGCTGACCCAAGTTATCGATAAAATCAGGTGCTGAAGGTAGAGCCTTGGGGTGATCACTGGTATGCTGGTATGGTCGCTGGTATGCTGGTGTGGTGTGTGTCTTCTGCCTTAATCCAGGGAGGTGTCAGATGGCCATTCTCACCTGCCAGTTGCTCCTCCATGGAAGTCTCCGATGGCCTTTCTCAACTGCTTGTTGGAGCTCCACAGGATAGATCTTATTTTTTTTCCCCTGTACCTTTCCTCTCTCTAATTCTACTCCTCTGAGTTTGGTGCACTCTGACTCAGTGAGCTGTTCAGAGCACCAGAATCCCTAATCAAACTGCTGTACCTAATTTTTCAACCACTAAGATGCTAGAGGAAAATAGCGTGGTGATTACTGATGAGACTTCATTTTGAATCCTAAACTTATTGTTCTTTGGAAGAAATACTGACTTCTCCAATCTTGGCCAATTTAAAACATCTGCTGTGGTCTTGTTTGTTTTGTTTTGCTTTTGTTCTTTGTACTTGAAATTGGGTTTTACTTCTTATGATTTATTACTCCTTCACAGCGCCAGCTTCCAGGGTGTATATCTACTGCAATTGTCTTAAAATCCTTAACAGCTTTAACAATAAGCCTCACATTTTCATTTTTCACTGGGCCCCACAAATTATGTAGCAAGGCCTGCTCTTAATACTTAGGCATGATATTTAATGTATCTTTCAAAAAATGTTACCAGTTTAAATACACTGCTTTGGTGTGCCCATAATCTATTAATGTATTTGTTCATTGTATATATATTCATTGTCAACCAGTGGACTATGAAAAGGAATAGTGAATGCAGTCTCTGTCTTCACAAAATTGCAAATCAAATAGAGTAACAGTGTGCACTGAATATTCCTCATGAGTAGTCTTCATGAATATCCAGGCACATTTTATATGAATTTATTTATATACATTCATATGCCACATAATGTCCATTCAGGCAACACCCACCTACATGTATGTCCATGGTCCCATAAGGTTTTAAAAGAGTTCAGAAATCCCAATTGGAGAATGAGATTCAGTGAATGCAACAACTTTCCACCTGTGGCATATGTATCTCAGGTCGATGTATACAAAGTGATTGTGCTGCCAGGTGTGTAATGGTATACTACATATATAACCTATAATACATATATCTTGATAGTCACACTAAGCACCTATGTTACTGACTGACATATATATCGTACTGTACTTTCTGTCTAAAAATTTTACCATAATAGTGTATGCTTTGACTAATAGGCAGCAGCATCCAATCTCATGTATCACCTCTCTGTTGAGTGTTGTTGCATTATCTCTCTGTTTAATTCCCCTTCACAAGCATTACCTTGAAGTATATTATGGCTCTCAACCTCAGCAAAACCAGTGATAGAGATAGTAGCAGCAAGAGGCAAAGCAGAAGTATCAATTTGGAAATGAAACAAAATGTTATTAAACAACACAAATGTGTAAAATCAGTGAATGCTATTGCCCATGATTTAGCTTTGTAGCACTTGATAATCACAATGATCTTCAAAAACAAAGAAAAAATTATTCAAGCTGTTAAAGAATTGATTCCTCTGAAAGCTACAAGGCTAATGCAACTGTGAGAAGGACATATATCATATATGGAGAAATTGCTAATGACATGTATTGAAGACCAAATACAACACAAAAGAGAATCTCTTTCAGCACATTGATGATCACTGTCAAGGCACAAAGCTTGCTGGAGATGCTTAAAGAAAATGCAGGACCAGACAAGATTGAAATCACAACATCCAAGTCATATAACATCCTATTTCATAGAATGTATTGTGAATATTAAGTGATGCATGACTGTACTAACAGAAACATTGTACCTATTGTTCTGGATACAAGGAGATTGGGACTTGTTTCAAAAAATCAGGTAATTTACATAAAAAACAAAAGAATTGTTCACTGTTGAGATGATTGTGGTTGAGTCGTACTGTAGTGACTCACGTGATGCTATGGTGCTTGAAGCTGTGCCACTGGTATTCAAATACCACTATAGTGACCTATGGTAGGCAGATTTCAGCAGAGCTTCCAGACTAAGACACTAGGAAGAAAGGTTTGATGATCTATTTTCAAAAATTATCCAGTGAAAATCCTATAAACCACAGAATAATGTCTGAAACTTAAGATAAATAAATAAATAAATAAATAAATAGAAACACTTACTTACTTACTTTGGACATGTATCAACAGAGATCAGAAGAACTAAATGGTGCCTGGCTACCACTACTTACTGATGTGTAATGAATGACAATAGAAGGTCCTGAATAGAGTGGGAGAAAAAAATGTGGAACAAAATTAAAACTCTTAAAATATACCAGGCTTACAGGTCAGATAGAGACTAAGGTCTATAGACATACTTCAGGCCTGGAACCTAATTTACCCCTGTGGCTCTACTTTAAGCCAAACAATACACAGAACTATACAGTGAACAGTAACACCAAGGAGGTATGCACTCCTTAGAACAATCAACCATATGAGATCAAAAGGGCAGCGGTTGCACAGTGACAAAATTCAGAAGGCAGGAAGGGATAGGAAAGAAGAATGAATGGGATCATGAAACACAGGGAGGAAGTGGGATGAGTGCTCTTACATTGTGTGTATTGTAATCAACATCATAAAACAAAATGAGTATGAATAGAGAATGGAAAACTAAGTTGCTCTTTAATCTTGCACCTAAATCAGAATAAAAAGTTTTTCAAAAAAGATCAGGTAGATGGATTTCTGGAGAAGGATGTCATGTTTGAAAAGTGGAGGGCCAGCCATAGTGAGGGAAACCCTCAAAGATATGGATTGACACAACAGCCGCTACAATGGACTCAAACATACCAATAATCATGGAGATGGCTCAGGACCAGGCGATGTTTTAATATTTTTTATATGGGGTTGCCATTAGTTGGAGCTGACTGGATGGCAACTAAAAAATATCAACAAGCAGACAACTACAATGACTCACAGTGGACAGAAATACCCTGTGGAAGTATTCTCATTAGTATCCGAAGATGTTTCACCTGATAATGGCACCTGAAAACATAAATCATTTTCACTTCTTCTACCTAAAAATGGATAGTGGTTTCTCCATTAACTGGATCCAAGAAATAATCAGAAGTATGTCAGATTTCAGATTCTCACACACATGTGCTAATAATCTACACATAAACTTTGGGAGAAAGGGGGCAGATGAAACCAGTCTGGAATGTGAGAAGTCTCAGAGTGCAAGTCAGCAGCTGTTATTCTTGAAGCCTCATTTTAAATAGTGAAAAATAAAACAAAAATTACTGAGGTAGATGTTAGCAATATATGTGCTTCAAGGAAGAAATGTCTATTAACTGATCTTGCAGCAGTTTTTTTGCCCTAGGAATTTCAAGTTCAAGTACAGTGTACACATATCCACAGAGGTTGGAGGTACCCATATGATGCATCTTCTGGCCATACTTCCTTGCTACCTAGCAGCAACACATTTAATTCCCTATGTTCGAGAATAAGCATTGCTCCAAAAGACACCTATATATTAACTTCCCAAATACTATAATTATGTTTTTGCTATTATCGGTGTCAATCTGTACCTCCAAAATCCTTTCAGAATAAGTGATTTGATAAACCAAAGATTTCCAGATATTTCATTTTTTATCATTTTACATGTTAACACTTTGTTTTCTTTTTTGAACAAGGATGATAATCTTATGTAAATTTTATCTTATATTATTGTCTTCATAAATATCACATTTTAAAAAATCTACTTTGGTCTTTTCTTTAGGACTCTTAACTTTAATTTAGATCACTGAGTAAGGTATTTCTTCTTCTAGCCAAGATGAGATAACCAGAGTAGATTTATCCTTCAACTTAAAACAATCAAGAACCCAGATGATTATATATGAAGCTAATAGTTTTCAAGGCACTATATCAAGCAACAAAGAACAATAGTCCTTAGAAATGAGAAACCCATGAGATTATCTCTACAATTACTCCAGCTTCCCTGCATTGAGAGAGTTTCTAAACTGTAATGCTTTCAGGTAAAACCTGGATGGAACTCAGCAGACACCCTGAGTTGAGGACATAGAGCTCAGAGTTTGAGGAGACCAAGGAGGCTGAAATGCCGGAGAGAAAAGAACTTCATAGCTCTCCTACAGATTACTCAAAAGAAAATTCACCAGTCCATTTGGCTAAGGAAATTAACAAGTGGGAGAAACACCCCCCAAAATTAGAGGAAACATACCTAACAATACTATCTTGACTTACCTGCCAGAGTAGAAAATTCATAATTGGTGGGGTATTGGATAAAGTACTCAGAAGTGCCTTCCTTCGTATTTTGGGGAAAAATAGTCTTAGAGTAAATGCTGCTCTGTTCTCACTTAATTATTATTATTATTATTTTAAAGCAAGACCTGCAAGTATTAAACTCTTTCCAAATAACTGCATCACAGACAAAGTTCAAGCATATTTATAGAAATACAAAAATATTTAAGATCCTAAAAGATAAAATTCACAATACCTATCATTTGGTCAGGAATTACCAGACATGCAAAGAAGGAGGAAAATACATCTCATGATGAGAAAAAAGGCATATTATCTACAAAGGAACAAAGAAAAGGATGATAGCAGTTCTCTTATTAGAATGGACGTAAGTGAGGAGACAGTGACTCTTTAAAGTATGAAAAAATATTACTACCCTAAAATTCTCTATCTAGCAAAAGTACCTCTCAAAAATCAATGTACACAATGACAAGAAAGGTAAATATTATTTCATACACAATATTGCATTATCAGTAACAGCAAACACTAATCTATGGGGTGGATACATAGATAGACAAACAAGAAGATCAGATATGTCTCGGTGAACAGAAGTATACCTATTACCCTACATAGCTTTGGAAGATGATATTTCTACATAGATATGTGTAGGTGCTATAAAATTATCATTATTATTGAGCTTACAGGGGACAAAGTTAGGGTAACTCCTTTGTCACAACTAAGCTTCTTGATGGAATGAGTTGCTGAGCCTGTACTTTTGAGATCATGGTCACTCAATTGGCACAATATAGTACATAAAAACATTGTTCTATATCTTACTTTGCTGAATAGTGACTGAGGTCTTAAAATCTTGCGAACAGCCAAGATGCAACTATTGGTCTTCCCTCATGCGAAGTAAAGAAGAATGAAGAAAATCAAAGATGTGGAAAGAATTAGTTCAAGGACTAATGAGCCATGGAAACTTCAGCCTACATGATCCTGAGACCAGAAGAACAAGATGGTGCCTGGCTATCAATGCCAAACACTAGGAAAGGGATCAAAATTAGAGATCTTGGATAGAATGGGAGAAAAAAATTGGAACAAAATTAAAAAACACAAGATAGACCAAGCTTACTGGTCTGATAGAGACTGGTGAAACTCCCAAGACTATAGCCCTAGTCTCCCTTTAGGCCTGGAATTGAACTCACTCCTATGCTTTACTCTCAGTCAAACAGTGAACAGGCCTATGAGCAAAACAACTCCACCAGGGAAATGCACTCCTTAGAACAATCAACTATGGGAGATCAGAAGGGAAGCATTTTACACAGGCAGAAACCTAGGGAGGCAGGAATGGACAAGCAAGGGCACAGAGGAAGGGTATCCACAGAGAGGAAGAGGGAAGAGAGCTATTATATTGTGGAGATTATAATCAGTGCCACAAAACTAAATGTGTATGAACTGTTGAATGTAAAATGAATCAGCTTTGTAAAATTTCACCCAAATCACAATAAACAGTTTAAAAATATTAATGTACAAAGAAGTGTTTTTCAGGCATTCAAAAGTATAAAGAGTTCAGCAGCAGCAGACTCTATCACAAGAAATGTTATAGATGATTATTCAATGCAGTGTTATGATAGAATGTGGTCCTCAAGGTCTCTTGAGTTAATAATTTTATGTTACTCCTAAACTAATGGTCCCAGTAGACTATTTTGTTTTTGTTTTGTTTATGTGTCCAATTTCATAATTTTGTGTTTTCAGGCTTTCAGTTATCAATTATCATTGTCCTTTTTGTAAAACTTCCTCTTTTCTACCCTTATTTGCTCTTTTAATCAGTTAGCTTAGAAACTAGATAAGAAAACATAATTCTGAATAAATCAAGCTAAAATAGCCTCATGAGATTTAAGCCATGGGTTTTGTGTGAAAAGAAACAGAAACTTCCCACTATCCATATTCTTAATGCTCACCGTGTGATAGTCACTATTCTAAATATATTATTTCTAATCTTTTTCGTAATCTCCAGAACTACCCAAAGTGGTTGTGAGTCAAAAGGTAAAATAGTACTTTGCTTTAGAATACTGGCTTTGAATCCAGATACCACAGATTTGAATCACAGTTCTGCTGCTTCCTAGCACTATATTTTAGGACAGGTCACTTGGCCTCACTTTTCATATCTAGACAACGCTATGATCTTTCTACTGCATTGTCTGTCACTTTAATTACAAGTATAAAGTAGAGGATTCAAATAGTGCAGAAATATATATTTAGAATTTATGTATCTAATTCTAATAAAATAAACACAAGAGCAGTAATAGTTATCACAGTATATCTCCTAACTATTGTTAAGAGGTTCAGGTATGAGGTTCAACAACAACCAAAAAAAAATTGTAAACTTAAAGGGCATACTTTTCAATATTTCTTGGATAACTAGATTGATCATCCACTTTTAATAATTTTCCAAGGATAGCAGATACCATACAATATCCTAAGGGACCCCAAAGTCTGCTACCATATTCAGAAAGAAAAATTAGGCCCAGCAGTATGATAGATGGGTTAGATTCAGCCTGTCACTCCAAGGTATGCTGCCAGAATAATCTGCAGGGACAGTGACTTAGCAATGAACCGTAACTCAAGTGATGCAACCAGCAGTCACACAGATGAAATAACCCCTATTTAGGTCTAATCCTCAAGACAGTGAAGGGTGTACTCTTTCCTTCTGAAGGCACATTAAGTCTATCAGTGTTCATTCCACATTTTACTGGCAGCAATCTTTAGGAATGTCATTTCATTTTTGCTTCTTAGATATGTTTGAATTTATAGATGGCTTCTTTTCCAAATGATCAATTAAATCAAATTCCAGAGTCTTTAATTTAGAATGGAAAACAATTAATTCATAGACAGACCTAACCCTTTGTTTGATTTCATCTGGACTTCCTATTAATAATGCTTTCATCACTGACACTGCTGCTCATGGGGTAATTTATACACTGTGGGATTATTATAACATCCTGTTCAGTGCAGCATCTCTGAAAATTAAAGAATGAAGAGCTGTGAAATCCATGAATACAGGCCAAAAAGCTAATCATTTCAAAGCATATTAGAAAGATATGATAATAATGGACTAAAGGGCAGTTGTCAAGTCAAAACAGAGGGCACTTTTTAACAATTTATTCTGACTACTCAGTCATCTTGAACATTTTCCCATCTTTTCTGCTGTGTTTTTCTTTTTATCTTCCTCTGCCTTAGTTTCTCACTCTTCCAATTTCTTTATCTCACTTCTGCTTTACTTTCTTTCTCTCTTTTTCTCTTTTCTTCTTTTTCTCTTTCCCTCTCCTGTCTCTTTTCCTCTTTCATTCCTTTCACTTCCCTTTTTACAATATAGAATTCAGTCTACCTGCAAAGAATGGGAATTCCAAAAAACTTAACTGTGTTCATATGGAATCTCTACATAGACCAAAAATGCAGTCTTTCAACTAGAACAAGGGGGATACTGCATGGCTTAAAATCAGGAAAAGTGTGTGTCAGGGTGGTATCCTTTCATCATACTTAATACATATGCTGAGCAAATAATCTGAGAAGCCGGACTATAGAAGGAAAACAAGGCATTAGGACTGGAGGAAGACTCATTAAAAACTTGTGATATGCAAATAACACAACCTTCCTTGCTGAAAGTGAAGATGACTTGAAGCACTTATTGATGAAGAGGAAAGACTACAGCCTTCAGTATAGATTACACTTCAACATAAAGAAAACAAAAATCATCACAACTGAATCAATAAGCAACATCATGATAAATAGAGAAAATACAGAAGTTGTCAAGAATTTCATTTTACTTGAATTTACAATCAATGCCAAGAATGTTGAATATAGCATGGACTGTCAAAAGAATGAAAAAAATCTGTCTTAAAAGGATGCTCCTTAGAAGCAAGGATGGCAAGATTTCATCTCATGCACTTTGGACATGTTATCAGGAGGGACCAGTCACTGGAGAAGGACATCACACTTTGTAAAGTAGAGGAAATGAAATGCAGGAAGACCCTCAACACAATGGATTGACACAGTAGCTGCAGCAATGGGCTTAAACATAGCAATGATTGTGAAGATGGTTCAGGAATGGGCAGTGTTATGTTATGTTAAGCATGCATCACTATAGGTAGAGATCAGCTAAATGGGACTCCTAACAACAAAAACCATTGTAAGGAACATCCAAAACTCAGGAGAAAATAAGGTAAATATGAAGGAGAAGAAAACTATGGCACTTAAAATGAATGAAAGATGGTAAATAGTTTATTTGCCCCATGCCATCTTGGGTGTGGGGTTTGGGAGCTGCTTTTTGCTTGGGGGTGGCTCTATTTTAAGGCCAGGGCTGAAGTAGGCAGGTGTAGAGGCATTAGGAACAACTAAAGGATACTAACTTGTCTGTCATTTTATTGCCCTGTGGTGAGTTACATGTTGCCATGAGGCTGGAAGATATGCCACCAGTGTTGCAAAATGCCAACAGGGTTACCATGATGGACAGGTTTTAGCAGAGCTTCCAGGCTAAGACAGACTTGGAAGAAGGAAGAGGCCATCCACTTCTCAAACAGTTGGGCAGTGAAAACCTGATGAAGAGCAGTGAAATATTGTCTTATATATTACCAAAAAACTTCAAGAATACCCCTGAAACATTATCTGATATAATGCCAGAAGATGAGCCCATCAGATTTGAAGGCATTCAAAAGTTGACTGGGGAAGAGCTGACTCATCAGAGTAGAGATGACCTTAACCATATGGATAGAGTAAAGCTTTTGGGACCACCATTTGCTGATGTGGCATGACTCAAAACGAGCAGAAAGAGATGCAAACATCTATTAATAATTGGAACATGGAATGTACAAAATATAAATCTAGGAAAATTTCAACCGAAAAAAAAAAAAACCAACCAAACTTACTGCCATCCAGTCGAATCCAACTCATAAGAGACCCCTACTTGTGTTTCCCAGGCAATATCACTAGGGACAGAAAAGGCAAAGGGGATCAGAACAGATTGAGGAGTCAGCCACAGGGACCCAGGTGAGGAGAGCAAACCCAGGCCATGCCCCACAAGCAATGAGGCAGGAAAGCAAGGAGAGGATGGAAAAGGCAAAGAGGACTGGAACAGATTGAGGAATCAGCTGCAGGGATACAGGTAAGGGTCGTTGGAGAGGTTTTCAACAGCTAAGGGAGACAAACTTGTTTGTAGCTGTGTCCTACTATGGTGACATGTTGCTGTGAGTCTTGAGGCTGTGCCACTGGTGTTTCAAATGCAGTGGGGTTCACTTGGTGCACAGGTATCAACCAGGCTTTCAGACTGAGACAGACTAGGAAGCAGGAGGAAGTAATCTACTTCTCAAATAATTGGCCAGGGAAAACCTTATGAATAGCAGAAAAACACTGTCTGATACATTACTGCGCAACTTTATGAATAGACCAGAATAGTTGTCCAATACAGAGGAGGAAGATGAGTCACTTAGCTTAGAAAGCTCTAGAAGTAGGACTTGGCAAGAGCTGCATCATCAGAGTAAAATCAGCCTTACTCATATGGATAAGGTAAAGCTTTTGAGACCTCCATTTGCTGATGTGGCACCACTCAAA
>NW_006922490.1:145502-156010 GCF_000298275.1 Orycteropus afer afer | reverse complement strand
AGATTGAAGAATATAGTCTGCAGTATGGATTACATCTCAATATAAAGGAAAAAAAAAATCTTCACAACTGGGCCAATAAGCAGCATCATGATAAATGGAGGAAAGATTGAGATTTTCAAAGAATTCACATTGGTTGGGTCTACAATTGACACCAATGGAAGCAGCAGTCAGGACATTAGACAACATGTAGAACTGGGCAGGTCAGCTGGGAAGGAACTCTTTCAAATTCTGAGGAGCAAGGATGTCTCCTTGAGGACTAAGGTGGGCCTGACACAGGCCATGATATTTCCAATCACCTCATATGCATGTGAGAGCTGGACAATGAATAAGGAAGACCAAAGAAGAGTGGACGATTTTGAGTTGTGGTGCTGACAAAGAATGCTGAAAGTACCATGGACTGCTAAAAGAACTAACAGATCTGTCCTGGAGGAAGTGCAGCCGAGATGTTCCTTGGAAGCAACAATGGCCAGACTTTGTCTCACCTACTTTGGTCATGTTGTCAGAGGGGACCATTCCCTGGAGAAAGATATCATGCTTGGTAAGATGGAGGGTCAACTAAAGAGGGGAAGGCCTTTGACGAGATGGATTGACATGGTGGCTGTGACAATGGGCTCAAGTATAGCACAGATCATGGAGCTGGTGCAGGATCTGGTGGTATTTCATTTTGCTGTGCATGGGGTCGCTATGAGTTGGAAATGACTTGACAGCACTTAACAACAACAAATCACTACGGAAGTAGATCAGCCAATCTACCTTCCGAGGATTGGCTGGTTGGTTTGAACCACCAGTCTTCTGGTTAGTATCCAAATGCCTTAAGCACTATGTATGCCACCAGAGCTCTGGAAAATTGGAAGTTGTCAAAAGTGAAATGGAACACATAAAGATCTATATCCTAGGCATTAGTGGATTGGTTTTGACCATTTTGAATCAGACAAACATATGATCTACTATGCCCAAAATGACAAACTGAAGAAGAATGGTGTGACATTCATCATCACAAAGATTGTTTCAAGATCTCTCTTGAAGTACAATGCTGCCAGTGATAGGATAATATCCATACACCTACAAGGAAGACCAGTTACTACTACTATTATTCAAATCTAGGCAACAACCACCAAAGCCAAAGATGAGGAAATTGAAGATTTCTACCAACTTCTGCAGAGTGAAATTGACTGAATATGCAATGAAGATGTGTTGAATATCACTGGTGACTAGAATGCAAAAGTTGGAAACAAAGAAAAGTTACCAGTAGTTGGTAAATATGTCTTTGGTGATAGAAATAATGCTGGAGATCACATGGTAAAATTTTGCAAGACCAATTATTTATTCATTGCAAATACCTCTCTTCAATAAAACAAATGGTGGCTGTACATGTGGACTTCACCAGATGGAATACACAGGAATCAGATTGGCTACATCTGTGACAAGAGGCAAAGGGGAAGTTCAATATCTTCAATCAAAACAAGGACAGGAGCTGATTGTGGAACAGACTGTCAACTGCTCATATACACATTCAAGTTGAAGTTGAAGACAATTAAAACAAGTCCACAAGAGCCAAAATATGACTTTGATAATATCCCTCCTGGATTTAGAGATCATTTAAAGAATAGATTTGATGCATTGAACACCAATGACTGAAAAATTGTGGGATGACATCAAGAACATTATCCATGAAGAAATCAAGAGGTTATTTAAAAGATGAGAAAAGAAGAAAAGACCAAAATGGATGTCAGAAAATACTCTGAAACTTGCCCTTGAATAGAGAGTAGCTTAGTCAAATGGAAGAAATAACAAGATAAAAGAGCTGAACAGAAGATTTCAAAGAGCAGCTTGAGAAAACAAAGTCAAACATTATAATGAAATGTGCAAAGACATGGAGTTAGAAAACCAAAAGGGAAGAACATGCTCAGCATTTCTCAATCTGAAAGAACTGAAGAAAAATTTAAGCTTTGAGTTACAAGATTGAAAGATTCTATGGGCAAAATATTGAATGATGCAGGAAACATCAAAAGAAGATGGAAGGAGTACACAGAGTCACTGTACCAAAAAGAACTGGTCAATGTTCATCCATTTCAGGAGGTGGCATATGATCAAAATCAATGGTATTGAAAGAAGTGGAAACTGCATTGAATGAAATGGTAAATAACAAAGCTACAGGAATTGACTGAATACCCAATGAGATTTTTCAACAAACTGATGCCCTGCTGGAGGCACGAACTCAGCTATGCCAAGAAATTTGTAAGACAGCTACCTGGCCAACTGACTGAAAGAGATCCATATTTGTACTTATTCCAAAGAAAGGTGAGCCCACAGAATGTGGAAATTATTGAACTATATCATTAATATCACATGCAAGTAAAATCTTACTGAAGTTAATTCAAAAAGAGTTGCAGTAGTAATTGAGAGAAAACCAAAACTAAATCCCTGCCATCAAGTCGAATCCAACTCATAGAGACCCCTCCTTGTGTTTCCAAGGCAGTATCTCTACAGAAGTAAATTGCTCACTCTTTCTTCTGAGGAGTGGCTGCTAGGTTTGAACCACCTGCCTCCTGGTTAGCAGTCAAATGCCTTAGACATTACACCACCAGAGCTCCTGACACAGAGCTTCCAGAAATACAAGCTAGATTCAGAAGAGGACATGGAATGAGTGATATCATTGCTGATGTCAGATGGATCTTAGCTGAAAGCAAGGAATACCAGAAAGATTTTACTTATATTTTCTTGACTGTGCAAAAGCATTCAATAGTTTGGATCATAACAAATTATATATAACATTAAGAAGAATTGGAATTCCAGAACACTTAATTGTACTCATGAAGAACGTGTACATACATTAGGAGGCTGTCATTCGAACAGAATGAAGGGAAATGCGTGGTTCGAAATCAAGAAGGGAGTGAGTCAAGGTTGTATTCTTTCACCATACTTATTCAACTTGTACACTGAGCAAATAATCTGAGAATCTGTATTATATGAAGAATAACATGGCATCAGGATTGGAGGAAGACTCATTAACAACCTACAATATGCAGATGACACAACTTTGTTTGCTGAAAGGGAGGGTGACTTGAAACTCTTATTGATGAAGATTGAAGACTACAATCTGCAGTATGGATTACACCTCAATATAAAGAAAACAAAAATACTCACAACTGGTCCAATAAATAGCTTCATGATGGATGGAGAAAAGATTGAAGTTTTCAAGGACTTCATATTACTTGGTTCTACAAGCAACACCAACAGAAACAGCAGTTAAGACATCAGACGATTTATTGCATTGGGCAAATCTGCTGCAAAAGACCTCCTCCAAGAAGGAGCAAAGACGTCTCCTTGAAGAGTAAGGTGTGCCTAACCCAAGCCATGGTATTTTCAATCGCCTCTTCTGCATGTGAGAGCTGGACAATGAATAAGGAAGACTGAAGGAGAGTTTGTGCTTTTGAGTTGTGGTGTTGAAGAAGAATTCTGAGAGGACCATGGATTGCTAAAAGGACTAACAGATCTGTCCTGGAGGAAGTGCAGCCAAAATGCTCCTTGGAGGAGAGAATGGCCAGATTTTGTCTCACCTACTTTGGTCATGTTGTTGGAAGGACCATTCCCTGGAGAAGGATGTCCTGCTTGGTGCAGTGAAGGATCAACAAAAGGGGAAGGCCCTCAGTGAGACAGATTACACAGTAGCTGCAATGATGGGCTCAGGTATAGCAAGGATCGTGAGCTGGCAAAGGACCAGGCAGTATTTTGTTCTGCTGTGCATATGGTCGCTATGAGTCGAGATGACTCGATGGCACCTAACAACAACAACAACAATATTTGGTTTGTTTACACTGATAAAATTCAAGACCATCATCAACCTTCAAAATGGACTCCAACATTAAAACAAAACATTGTGGGCAGTGTACCCCTGGTACTGTAATTAGCTCTTCATAATGCCAATATTTTTGCTTACTTCTTCTCAAAAGTCAATATCCTATTAATCTATCAATAAGTAATGATTGAGACTTTATTGCCTATTTTGCATTCATTAAGATGTCAGCAGCTGCATCCCTTTCTACAGGATTCACTATTGATACCATGGCCTCTTCCAGGCAAGCAGTGATCAGTTGGTCAGTATTTGAATTCCTATGGTCCAAAAGAAGAATCTCTTTGCTATCCCCAGAAAACCACTGTAAAAATTGTTCACTCTCAATCCATCTCTATTTTCACAAATTGGATGTCACTGTAGCCCCTGCTTGATAACCTTGCACTAAATTCTTTAAATTATCAGCCTACATTTCCCTCAAGTTTGTATTTCCAGTCAACATCAGCCTTGTCTGGCTGGAGTCTCAAGGGTATTTAAAAAAAGGAAAAGAAACTACTTTCGAAGGTATTGTGACAGACAATGCTATTTTTCAAAATATATTAAAAATGCAAAAGGAAAATATGATGTGGTAAAAATTTGTTTAACTCTTATTAAACAACTATTGATGGTGTTACTCATTTTAACTAAAGAATACCAAGGGGAGAAACTAAGCTACTTTACAGAAATCATGATTGAAGTGTTATTAATTGCTAGAGCATCAAATTGTAGGAGAGATGAGAAGCAAACTTGGTAACTGAACCAGGGTTTCGAACTCTCTGTCCAACATAGTAACCACTTATGGAGAACTGCAGATGCTATTAAGCATTTGAAATATGGGCAGTCTGAATTGAGATATGCTGTAAGCATAAAATACAAAATGGGTATCTTAGTTTTCTAGTGCTGCTATAACAGAAATGTCACAAGTGAATGGCTTTAACAAATAGAGATGTATTCTTTTACAGTTTAGGAGACTGGAAGTCCAAGTTCAGAGTGCTGGCTCTAGGGGAAGACTTTCTATCTCTGGATCCTGGATGGAGACCACTTGACCTTGGCCCCCAGCTCTGCCTCCAAGCCCACTGGAGCAAGCTGGAATTTTCTCCTGACTCACACAGCTGCAGTGGCTGATGAACTCAAGATTGGCAGGCAGTATAGCATGCAGTTGGCTGCTGAGGCTGATGAATGCTTGTTCTCTCCATGGGTGTCACAGTACAACTGTACTTCATAGATATTTCAATGTCTGACTTTTCAGAAGTAGATCTCCAGGTCTTTCCTATGAGATCCTCTAGGTGGACAAGAAACTCCCACCTTTCAGTCAGCAGCTGAGTGTGTTAACCTATTTACTGCCCAGGGACCTCATGCACATAAAACACTATTTAAAAAGTCCATCATAAAATCTGCCACATGACTCTCTGGAAACCTCTCAGTACACTTCCATTAGAAACCATCTGCTACAAGAACTTTTATTCTTCCAAAAAGACAACATTTCTACAAAGCCAGAAGTTTCTGTTTCTTTTCTACTTTTTCACCGTCCTCTGAAGCATAATCTAAAATGCTAACAAAAAAATCTTGAGTCAGGATTCCTTTCAAGAATGTAAAAAATATTTATGTCAAAATATATTAAGTAGTTTCTGCTCACTTTACATTTTGTTAAGTCTGGAAGCAATGCAGTCTACATTTTAAATGCCAAGTTTAGAAGTATCCACAATATTTGGCTGTCTATGTGCTACTATTTGTCTCTTCCTTTCAGAAGCAAAGAAGAGTGAAGAAAATCAAAGATTCAAGAAACAATTAATCCAAAGAATTAATGACCCACCTGAAGCCCAGCTTCCATGACCCTGAGACCAGAAGAGTTAGATGAGCCCTGCTACCACAGCTGACAACTCTGAAAGGGATCACAATAGGAGGTCCAGATAGAGTGTGAGAAAAATGTAGAACAAAACAAAAATCATAAAACATTTCAAGCTTACTGGTCTGATGGAACCTCTGAGACTATGGCCCTTAGCCACTCTTCAAGCTGGGAACTGAACTCAAACCCTGTGGCTCAACTTTAAGCCAAAGAGTAGACAGTCTTATAAGGTGAACTATATTGGGAAGGTTTGTCCTCATTAGAACAACCAAAAATATGAGGTCAAAAGCATTTGCCTAAAGATGAAAGATTTCTTAAAATCTTCTCAAGACATTCTAATGTGCAACCAGAGTTGGGTACCATTGAACTAAAGCAATAGTTCTAAAGCTTTAGCTTGCATCATAACCTCCTTGAGTTCTTTTTAAAACATGAATTGTTGAGCCACGACAGCAATAAATTGCTGAGGTCTAAGATGAGGCTCTAGAATTTGCATTCTCAAAAGTCCAAGATAATGACAATACTTTTGGTCCAGGGACATTTTGAGACTCAGTTAGCTGGAGAAATGCCTAATCCTTCTCTGCCTCTTTCAGTTATTCCTTTCTCTTGGAGTAGGAGTGGCTGATCTCACCAGTGAGTTTGGAAGAAGAAAGAGTGTGCTCAGCAGAGCTCTTCTCTCACTTTTCAGATGTGCCTGCCTAGATATAGGGTGCCTTCTGTTGTCTCTCCACTGTGTGAGTAGTGTATCAGGAAAGTGAATGTCTGCATATATATCAGGACTGCCTCTACTTTTGTTTTGTGTTTTGTTTTGGGAAGTAGAGTTCAATTTAGGGACATATTAAACCACAGAGCAAAATCATGTGAATGTGTTTATAATTTTTTAAATATAAAAGAAATATTTTAAAATTTTGGACTTGATTCATCTGTGTTGTGGGTCCTCTCTCAATATATTCTGTACTCAGGGGGGTGAGTGCAAAAACAGTGTTATTTATTAGCTTCCTAAAATCCCAACATAAGTCTCCCCCTTTTGAAATGATTTCTCCTTTTGGGCCTTTGAAAGCAATATAAACAATCTCACTGAGTTAGTAAGTAGGGCTGTAAAAACGGAAAAGAAATTGTGGCTTGTGCTCAATGGCATCAATTCCTTGAAAGAGGAAGAAGAAAAACAGACATGACACATTGAGAATAAACAGTTACTAAAATGTATGAGTTAACTCCATGCTGCACTCATTCCACAGCTTTCACCATATTTAGTTCTTTCTAAGACTACAATAAAAAAAAAGAAGCTTTAGTGATTCAGTGGTATAATTCTTGTCTTCCATGTGGAGAACAGAGTCCAATTTCCTGGCCAATGTACTTCATTTATAGCCACTACCCACTTGTCAGTGGAAGCTTGCATGTTACTGTGATGCTAAACAGATTCCAGCAGAGCTTTGAGATTAAGACAGACTAAGAAGAAATATCTGGTGATCTACTCTGAAAGTTAACCAATGAAAATCCTGTGGATCACAATGGTCTGATTCATAACTGATCATTGAGATGGCACAGGACTGGGCAGTGTTTTGTTATGTTATGCATGGTTCACCATGAGTTGGAAACCAATCAATCCATGGCAGCTAACAACAACAATAAGAAAACGTATGAGACACCTGGTACATTAGCTTGTAAGAAACACCAAATAAGACGAGTACATATTGATCCATAATAATGACATTAATAATAGTAATAGTAATAATAATAATTGTCTTGTTCAACACCTACTGGGCACTTTCCTAAACATTTTTGTGCAGTACCATCCCAAAAACAACTCTCTGAATAGGTAAGCACTGCTAGATAAGGAAACTGATGCATGGCTGGATTAATATCTGACCAAAATGAAGAGTGAAAATGGAATCCACACTCTGGGCTATCTGGATGGAGAGCTGATGTTTTTCCCACTATACTATCCTTGTAAGGAAATACCATTATAAGAGCTATGGAAGATGCAAAGAAATAAAATGTATAATACATTTTATTCTCTAACTGCAAAAATATATCTGAGGAGGTAATGTTATACATGTTGTTATTAAATGCCCTTAAGTCATTTCCGACTCATAACAACACTATGCCCAACAGAAAGAAACACCACCCGGTCCTGAGCCAGATCCATGATTCTTGCTACACTTGAGCCCATTGCTGCTGCCACTGTGTCAATCCACCTCGTTAAGGGGGTCTTCCCGTCTTTCATCGACCCTCCACCTTACCAAACATGACACCTTTCTCCAGGGAATGGTCCCTTCTGACAACATGACCAAAGTACATGAAACAAAGTCTGGTGATTCTCACCTCCAAGAAGCATTCTGGCTGACTGCACTTCCTCCAGGACAGACCTGTTAGTTCTTTTAGCAGTCCACAGTACTTTCAGCATTCTTTGCCAACACCACAGCTCAAAAGCATCAACTCTTCTTCAGTACTCCTTAGTCATTGTCCAGCTCTCACATGCATAAGAGGCGATTGAAAATACTATGGCTTGTGTCAGGCACACATTAGTCCTCAAGGAGACATCTTTGCTCTTCATCACTTGAAAGAGGTCTTTTGCAGCCGATTTGCCCAGTGCTATATGTTGTCTGATGTCCTGACTGCTGCTTCCATCGGTGTTGATTGTAGAACCAAGCAATGTGAAATCTTTGACAACCTCAAATTTTTCTCCATTATCATGATGCTGCTTATAGGTCCCGTTGTGAGAATTTTTGTTTTCTTTATATTGAAGTGTAATCCATACTGCAAACTGTATTTTTCAATCTTCATCAGTAAGTACTTCAAGTCATCCTCACTTTCAGCAAACAAAGTTGTGTCATCAGAGAATCACAGGGTGTTAATGATTTTTCCTCTAATCCTGATGCCACCTTTTTCTTCATATAGTCCAGCTTCTGGGATTATTTTCTCAGCATATAGATTGAATACGTATGGTGAAAGGATTCAATCCTGACACACTCCCTTCTTGATTTTAGACCATGCAATGTTCCTTTTTCTGTTTGAATGACAGCTTCCTGGTCTATGTACAGGTTCCTCATGAGTACAACCAAGGGTTCTGGAATTCCCATTTTTCTCAATGTTATCCACACAATAAAATGCTTTTGCACAGCCAATAAAACACAACTAAACATCTTTCTGGTATTCTTTACTTTGATCCAAGATCCTTCTGACAACAGCAATGATATCCCTCATTCCACATCCTCTTCTGAATCCAACCTGCACCTCTGGAAGTTCTCTGTCAATATACTGCCACAACCATTTTTTAATTATCTTCAGTAAGATTTTAAGTTATACGTAAGTTATACATAAGATAAAGTAAATAATAACATAAGATTTAAGATTACTATAGTATTGTAATGCCATATAGTACATATGAGACAACAGCAGTAGGGATCCAGGTAAGGGGAAGGACCCAAGCCCCATCCCCCAAGTGGCAGGAAAGCAGCAGGAATCCAGGTAATGGGAGGGTAGAGAGGTTTTGAGCAGCTAAGGGAGACAAACTTGTCTGTTGATTTGTCTCACTGTGGTGGCATGTTGCTGTAAGGCTTGAGGCTGTGTCACAGTGTTTCAAATGCCAGTGGGGTTGCACATGGTGCACATATTTCAGCACATCTTGCAGAGTGAGACAGACTAGGAAGAAGGAAGAGACCATTCACTTCTCAAAGAATTGACCAGGCAAAACTTATGAATAGCAGAGAAACATTGTCTGCTATGTTACTGTGCAACTTTATGAATAGGCCGGAAACATTATCCGATATAGTGCAGGAGGATGAGCCTTTTAAGTCAGAAGGCTCTCAAAATACAACTGGGAGAGAGCTGCATCATCAGAGTAGGACCATCCTTACTGATATGGATAAAGTAAAACTTTTGAGACCTCCATTTGCTGACATGGCATGACTCATATTGAGGAGAAACAGCTACAGACATCCATTAATAATCAGAACATGGAATGTGCAAAGTATGAATCTAGGAAAATTGGAAGTTGTCAAAAATTAAATGGAATGCAAGAAGATTGATATCCTAGGCATTAGTGAATGGAAATGGACTGGTTTTGGTCATTTTGAATAAAACAACCATATGATCTACTATGCTGGGAATGACAAATTGAAGAAGAATGGCATGGTGTTTATTACCACAAAGGATGTTTCAAGATCTGTCCTGAAGTACAATGCTGTTCGTGATAGGATAATATTCATACACCTACAAGGGAGACCAGTTAATATTATCATTATTCAAATTTATGCACCAACCACCAAAGCCAAAGATGAAGAAATTTAAGATTTTTATCAACTTCAGCTGTGTAAAATTGACTGAATGTGCAATCAAGATGTGTTAATTATCACTGTTGACTGGAATGCAAAAGTTGGAAACAAAGAAGAATCACCGGTAGTTGGAAAATTTGGCCTTGGTGACAGAAATAATGCTGAAGGTCACATAATATAATTTTGTAAGACCAAAGACTTATTCGTTGCAAATACTTTTTTTCAACAACACAAATGGCGACTATACATGTAGACTTCACCAGATGGAATACCCAGGAATTAGATTGACTACATCAGCAGTAAGAGGTGATGGAAAAGCTCAATATCTTCAGCCAAACCAGGCAAGGAGCTGATTGTGGAACACACCATCAACTGCTCACATGCAAATTCAACTTGAGGTTGAAGACAATTAAAATAAGTCCATGAGAGCCAAAATATGATCCTGAACATATTACTTCTGAATTTAGAGATCATCTAAAGAATAGATTTGATGCATTGAACACAAATGATCAAAAACCAGAAGAATTATGGGACGACAGCAAGAATATCATTCATG
>NW_006922490.1:144629-145402 GCF_000298275.1 Orycteropus afer afer | reverse complement strand
ATGGCATTCATCATCACAAAAGATGTTTCAAGATCTATCCTGAAGTACAATGCTGTCAGTGATAGGATAATATCCATATGCCTACAAGGAAGACCCTTTAATATGACTATTATTCAAATTTATGCATCAACCACCAAAGCCAAAGATGAGGAAATTGAAGATTTTTATCAACTCTTGCAGTCTGAAATTGACTGAACATGTAATCAAGATGTGTTAATTATCACTGGTGACTGTAATGCAAAATTTGGCAACAAAGAAGAATCACCAATAGTGGGAAAACTTGGCCTTGATGACAGAAATAATGCTGGAACTCACATGATAAAATTTTGCAAGACCAATGGCTTATTCACTGCAAACACCTTTTTTCAACAACACAAATGGCAGCTGTACACATGGGCTTAATCAGATGGAACACACAGGAATCAGATTGACTACATCTGTGGCAAGAGGTGATGGAGAAACACAATATCTTCAGCCAAAACCAGGCCAGGAGCTGATTGTGGAACAGACTATCAAATGCTCATATGCAAGTTCAGCTTGAAGTTAAAGACAATTAAAACAAGTCCATGAGAGCCAAAATATGATCTGGAGTATATCCCTCCTGAATTTAGAGACCATCTAAAGAATAGATTTGATGCATTGAACATCAGTGACCAAAAACCAGAAGAATTGAGGGAAGACATCAAGAGCATCATCCATGAAGAAAGCAAGAGGTCACTAAAAGACAACAAAAGAAGAGAAGACCAAAATGGATGACAGAAGAGACTCTGAAA
>NW_006922490.1:143834-144402 GCF_000298275.1 Orycteropus afer afer | reverse complement strand
AATGAACTGGTCGATCTTCATCCATTTCAGCAAGTGGCATATGATCTAGAACCATTGGTACTGAAGGAGGAAGTCAAAGCTGCAATGAAGGAATTGGCAAAGAACAAGGCTCCAGGAATTGATGGAATACCCATTGAGATATTTCAACCAACAGATGCTGCACTGGAGGCACTCATTCAGTTATGTCAAGAGATTTGGAAGACAGCCACCCAGCCAACTGACTTGAAGAGATCCATATCTGTACCCATTCGAAAGAAAAGTGATCCCACAGAATGTGGAAATTATTGAACAATATCATTAATATCACACTCAATTAAGCTCTTACTGAAAATAATTCAGAAATGGTTTCAGCAGTATATTGACAGAGAACATTCAGAGGTGCAAGCTGGATACAGAAGAGGATGTGGAACAAGGGATATCATAGCTGCTGTCAGATGGATCTTGTCTCAAGGCAAAGAATAGCAGAAAGATGTTTACTTGTGTTTTGTTGACTATGCAAAGGTATTTGATTGTATGGATCATGACAAATTATGGATAACATTGAGAAGAATGGGAATTCCCAAACACT
>NW_006922490.1:132547-140526 GCF_000298275.1 Orycteropus afer afer | reverse complement strand
ATGAAGAAGTCAAAGCTGCACTGAAGGAATTGGTGAAGAACAAGGCTCCAGGAATTGATAGAATACCCATAGAGATGTTTCAACAAATGGCACCCCATTGGAGGCACTCACTCAGTTATGCCAAGAGAATTACAAGACAGCTACCTGGCCAACTGACTGGAAGAGATACATATTTGTACCCATTACAAAGAAAGGTGATCCCACAGCAAGTCGAATTTATTGAACAATATTAATATTGCATGCAAGTAAAATCTTACTGAAGATAATTCAAAAATAGTTGCAGCAGTATATTGACAGAGAACTTCTAGAGGTACAAGCTGGATTCAGAAGAGGATGTGGAACAAAGGATATCATTGCTGATGTCAGATGGATCTTAGCTCAAAGCAAAGAATACAGAAAGATATTTAGTTGTGCTTTATTGGCCATGCAAAAGCATTTGATTGTGAAGATCATAACTAATTGTGGATAACATTGAGAAGAATGGGAATTCCAGAACACTCAGTTGTACTCATGAGGAACCTGTACATAGACCAGGAGGCTGTCATTCGAAATGAACAAGGGGATACTGCATGGTTTAAAATCAAGAAGGGAGTGTGTCAGGGCTGTATCCTTTCACCATATTTATTCAATCTATATGCTGAGAAAATAATCCAAGAAGCTGGACTATATGAAAAAGAACATGGCATCAAGATTGGAGGATGGCTCATTAACAACCTGCAATACACTGACAACACAACTTTGCTTGCTCAAAGTGAGAATGTCCTGAAGTACTTACTGATGAAGATTGATTGAAGAATACAGTCTGCAGTATGGATTACATCTCAAAATTAAGAAGACAAAAATCCTCACAACTGGACCTATAAGCAGCATCACGATAAATTGAGAAAAGATTGAAATTGTCAAATACTTCACATTTGCTTGGTTTTACAATCGATGCCAATGGAAGCAGCAGTCAGGACATCAGATGATGTATAGGACTGGGCAATTTGGCTGCAAAGGACCTCTTTCAAGTTCTGTGAAGGAAAGATATCTCCTTGAGGACTAGGGTGCACCTGACAAAAGCCATGGTATTTTCAATTGCCTCATATGCATGTGAGAGCTGGACAATGAATAAGGAAGAATAAGAAGAATTAATGCTTTGAGTTGTGCTGGTGAAGAATGCTGAAAGTACCATGGACTGCTAAAAGAACTAACAAATCTGTCTTGGAGGAAGTGCAGCCAGAATGCTCCTTGGAAGCAAGAATGGCCAGACTTTGTCTCACAGACTGGTTATGTTAGAAGGAACAACTTCCTGGAGAAGGACGTCATGCTTGATTAGGTGAAGGGTCAACAAAAGAGGGGAAGTCCCTCAACAAGATGGATTTACACAGTAGCTGTGGCTATGGGCTCAAGTATAGCAAGGATCATAGAGCCAGAGCAGGAATGGGTGGTGTTTCCCTCTGCTGTGCATAAGGTCGCTAAGAGTCGGAGACGACTCGATGGCACCTAACAACAACAACACCATGATGGCAATCTACCCATGTAAAAGCTGGATAGTGAGTAAGGAAGACCAAAGAAGAATTGATGCATTTGATTTGTGGTTTTATTGAAGAGTACTGAAAATACCAAGGACTGCCAGAATAATAAACAAATCGGTCTTAGAAAAAGTACAGCAAGAATGGCCAGACTTCATCTCATGTACTTTGATCATGTTGTCAGAAGGGACCAATCTCTGGAGAAGGATATCATGCTCAGTAAAGTACAGGGTCAGCAATAAAGGGGAAGACACTGAACAAGATGAATTGACATGGTGGCTGTGATGATGGGCTCAATCATAGCAAAGACTGTGAGGATGAAGCAGGACTGGGCATTTTTTGCTCTGTTGTATATAGTGTCTCTATGAGTCAGAGCTGGAGCTCTGGTAGCATAGTGCCTAAGGCACTTGACTGCTAACCAGAAGGCTGGCGGTTCAAACCCACCAGCCACTCCTCGGAAGGAAGGTTGGACAATCCTACTTCCGTAGTGATACTGCCTCGGAAACCCAAAGAGGGGTCGCTATGAGTCGGGGGCAACTCGACGGCAAATAACAACAACAACAACAACAACAACAATGAGTCAGAGCTAACTCAACAGCAATGAACAACAACAACATGATGGCAATCTAGAAAATATTACAAAACCAGTGAAGTGACTGAGAGAAATCTTAAATGCATAAAGATCACGTAATATAGAATATAGTTAGTTCCTTATCTATTCTACTTCCAGGAAAATTTGTTTCTAAAGAGAGTATCTGAGAGATTGAGTTCCATTTTGTGAGGTGTATTCTATTTCTTCTCTCATTTCCCAATGATTCACTTGGGAAAAGCAGTCACAATTTCTTTCTTTATCAGTTGGGTCACTCTCTCCTGATCCTACTCTAGGTTTCATATCTTGATCAAATTTGAAGGTGCAGTCTACTGAAGTCCAGATCCACACAGTGCAAACAAAATACATTCTTCAAGTGCACTATTTGCTATGAAAAAAAAAAAAAAAAATGTCAGACAGCCAGTCATCATATCTTAAGGGAAGAAAAATTGAGCACAGAATCCATACAGCCTTAACATTCAAGCAAAATAAAAGTATATCAGAAAACTAAAATTGTATATAATTGTGGAATCAAATGTAACACAAAGAAAACTCATAAAATAAAATCACCGATAAAGTCCATCTTGCAATTCAGTAAACTGAAGCAGTAAACACACAAAAAAAGATAAATGGATTAAGGGTATCCAAGATTGAATCCTATTTGGTTGACAACTAACTGTGTGATCTTGGCAATTCATTTTACATCATATGTCTGTTTCCTTCTTGGTAAAACTAATTGGCAGCTTGAACTAAATTGGAGGATCTTATAATTCAGTTGAGGGGGAGGTGAGGTGGGGATCATGGTATGTTAAGGGGAAATTCATTTTTATTCTCTTTAGTCTTTAATTAAAATGTATAGCATTTCCTCTCATCATGAACATAAGTGATAAACCACGTGTTACTGCTAACCAGAAGGCTGGCAGTCCAAACCCACTGGCCATTCCTCGGAAGGAAGGTTGGGCAATCCTACTTCCGTAGTGATACTGCCTCAGAAACCCAAGGAGGGGTAGCTATGAGTCGGGGCCAACTCGACGGCACATAACAACAACAACAACAACATCAACAAGGCTATGGTTCTGTGCCAATATAAATCACAGCTATTTTCACGATACATTAGATTATTACAGATATCTCCAAATATCATTTATGATCACCAGCTCTTCAAATTTACAGTAATCATTAAACCCACAGTGATTTGTTATTTAATGCATTAATAAAGAAGTGCATGCTTTACTATATCATGAGTGTTTTTTAATACATTTACTTTATAATACTTTACTTTTAATACTTTTAATATTTATAATACTTTACTTTTTAATGCATTTTTTTTTTAAAGAAGGAGATTTACCACACTGCTGACAAGGTCCCTGTGGTGTCTAAAGTGTCTAAAGGCCATTCCCTGGGAAAATTTAGGCTTCTAAATCTACTGTTTCAGAACCAGAGATGATTCCTTGGCTGGCATATTTAGGAAGGATAAACAATAGGAGGAAATTGAAGTGACTGCCCTATGAGGAGTGAGATGACAACTACAAATAATGATGGCATTGGGATTTATTGAGCACAACTTCAGGTCATGTGGTGTGATTAGGGAATGCTGAGTAATATGGAACAACTCAGAGTATCTGTAAAAAATACTTAGCCAGTAAGTACAGACAGCTAGGCTAGCCAAAGAGGTAGCTATTTGAACCTACCCAAAGGTGCTTTGGAAGAAAAGTCTGGCTGTCTGCTTCTGAAAGATGCAGTCCTGAAACCCCTATAGAGTACAGTTCTCCTCTGCACTGGTGGGGTTGCTATGAGTCAGAATCAATGCAATAGCAACTAACAACAGTATCAGAAGCATGCAGACATACAGAACAGCCCACCCCTTAAAAAAGGAACAAATGTGCGATACTTCTAACACTCATTGACAATTATTTCTCACATGGGCTGTTATTTGCTACTAAGCAGCAAGTGAAAAAGCATAGGAGATAGTATATAAATAGAGATTACGACTCTGATGGAAGCACATGTATGTGCTTTGATGAGAACTGGAAGAATCTGCATGATCTGACATGTTAAATTCATTGCCTTCAGTTGGGTGCGTAGGGTAAAATTACAACAATATGCTTAAAGGTATGTGCTTACTAGATTAAAGCAGGTGAACTACTCTGTAAATCTCCCCTAGTTTCTTCTGGTAGTGAAAACATTAAATGGCTCTCCTATAAAAAGAAACGTGAGTAAACTGAGATGGCTGCTAGCATCAAGATTTAAGAACAGAATGGAATGTGTTGGTAATGCAAAAGATGCATCAGGGAGTTAGCTGAAAGTACAAGTTCTAGCCCTCTGTAGATTCTGAATCAGGAAGCTTGATATCTGGAGTCATATCCCCAAATTTTCCATTTAAAAATATGCCAAGTTTATTCTGATGCAGGTGATCTGCAGGCCATATTTTGAAAAACACCAGCTGAGGCTCCTAGTTGGGGCATTCTGAGACAAAGAAAGAGCTAAACCAAAACACCATTTTTATGAGCTATACCCCCTCCAGCTCAGGCACATAAACAGTTCCCTGTATTTGATAAATAACTGGTAATGGATTAAGAATAGGGTGATAAAGAGGTCAATGAGAAGGCCTTCAGGACCAGATGATCTTTACAACTGAGAGATATGGAAAGTGGTGAGACAAGAGGTGATAGGATACTGGAACAGACATTTAAAAAAAAAAAAAGAAAACTAAAATAAACTTTCCCTAAGAAAGCTTTTAGAAAATAACCAGTTGCTACAGGGTCTTCAGTGCCAGAATTTTCAGAAGCATATTACCAGTCCTTCCTTCTGACTTGCCTCTGAGTGGACTTGAACCACCAACTTTTGGATTAGCAGCTGAATGCGTGAATCATTTGTACCACACTGGAGGAAGACTGGGCAATCTGCTTCTGCAGTGATGCTGCCTCTGAAACCCATGACGGGGTCTCTGTGAGTTGGGATCGACTCAATGGCAGTGAGTTTGGTTTCCTTGGAGAGTCTGAAAGCAGTTAACACACTTGACTGCTAACTAAAAGGTTGGAGGTTTGAGTCTACCCAGAGGCACCTTGCGAGGATGACCTGGTGACCTCTTCTGAAAAATTAGCCATTAAAACCCTAAGAAGCACAGTTCTACATAAAAGGTTGTTATTATTGTTAACTGTCATCAAGTTGGTCTCTCACTCATGGTAACAACAGGATCAGACCCATAGGGTTTTTACTGGCTAAGTTTTGGAAATAGATTGGCAGGCCTTCCATACTAGTCTGCCTTGTCTGGAAGCTCCACTGAAACCTGTTCAGAATCATAGCAACATACAAGCTTTCATTGACAGACGGGTGTGACTGCGCATGTGGTGCATTGGCTGGAATCAACCCCAAGCTCCCATCATGAAAGGTTAGAATTCTACCACTGAACAACCACTACCCAAATATAGAAGATATATCCTCTTAAAGTGGCATTCCCTTAGGGAGTAGTTGGCTGAAGGCTTCCAACATAGAAAGCCTCAGACAAGATCAACCCTATAGGAAAGCAGAGTGGAGATCCCACATCCCTCGTTGATATGCCACCTATGCTTTAGTTATCTGCATAGGGATCGCATTTAGATGGATCTTTTGCCTCTGGGATGATCTAGCATTTTCTTCCTTCTTTGTCAACCCACTGGGAGTACAGTTTCAACTATTTAGTAACTCTTGTTGCAATGGTACACTGACCAAAGTGTCTCAGTATCATATTGAAGAGCACAATAGAAGCAGAGATCTGGATTAATCTCAAGGTTGCCAAAAGCACTGTCACAGCCTGGTCATGAATTCAGGTCAGCCAAGTGCCATGCTGAGTCTATTATTATTTTCTCTTTATGTATCACCAGTGAGGAATCTGGCCTTCCTACCCACCATCTAAGCCCATTAACCCCTGCTGATGTTCAGAACACAAAGAGAAACCTTCTAAACATAGAAAAAGGAACTGCAGAAGAGGAGTCCTTGGAAAAAAATATACTGACCAATAACTCTATTGCATGTTTTTTTTTTTTTTTCTCAGAATAGAATGCACACTCAGAATATAGAAAAAGGAAAAAATAATGGTTCCTCATGTTAATTAGATCTTACGGATCATAACTTTGAATTTGAAAGCATAGTCAATAGATAATACTATTCACTGGTTGTATGGATTGAATTTTGTATCCCAAACTAACTCCTGTACCTGTAATATGACCCTGATCGGAAATAAAAGTTTTATTTTCTTATGTTAATGAAGTCATATCAGGGTAAACCTAATCACTTGTAAGTTCGTAAACTTAATCACTTGTAAGTCTAAAAAAAAACTCATTGCCATGGAGTTGTTTCTGACTCATAGTGACCCCCATTTGGGTTTTCGAGGCTGTAAATCTTTGTGGAAGTAGATTGCACCATATTCCTTCTGCAGAGCAGCTGGTGGGTTTGAACCAATCACTTCTAAGTGGTGTCATAGAAAAGAGCAGAATAGACACAGACACACATAACAAGACAAAAGGCAGACACCATATGAGGCTATATCTACAAAGGATTACCCTCAGATACCAGAAACTGGGAGAGAGGTCCACAGAATATATTGATACAGCTGAGGTCTTGAATTGGACTTTTAGCCTCTGGTGTTGAGAGAAAATAATTCTATTATTTTTCTTTTTTTTTTTTTTTATTGTGATTTGGGTGAAAATTTACAGAGCAAATTCACTTTTCATACAGCGGTTCACATATACTTTGTCTTATGATGTTGACCACAATTTACCACAATGCAACAGCTCCCCTCATACTTCCTCCCAATAGTTACCTCTTCTCTGTATCCATCCCTCCATATACTCCTGTCCCCTGAGCTGTCTAGCCATGCATAACCAGCCCTTCTTTCTCTCATGATTGTTCTCCCCAAGGAGTGTATCTACCTAAGGTAAATTTCTAAGGTAAATGTTCAACTCATATGCCTGTCTATTGTTTGGCTGGAAGCCACAGACGTGGTTCAATTCCAGACCTGAACAGCACCTAGGGACCATAGTCTCAGTGGTTCCACCAGGCTCTATTGGACCAGCAAACCTGGTCCCCACCCTTTTTTTTTTTTTTCTCCAAATGATTTTGTGTTTTGTTCCACAATGTTCTCCCTCTCTATCCAGGATCTCCTACACAGATCCCCTTCCAAGTGGTTGACAGTAATAGCCGGGCACCATCTAGTTCTTCTGGTCTCATAGTCATATAGGCTTCAGATCGGATGGTGTATATCACTAGGATTAATTGTTTCCATTAATTTTTGGTTTTCTTCATTCTTCTTTGCTCTGGACGAGGAGAGACCCATCGTTCCATCTAGATGGCTGCTTGTAAGCTTTTAAGATCCCAGTTGCTTCTTGCTAAAGTAGGAAGTGGAACAATGTAGTATGTTATACCAATTGAGCTTGATGTCCCCTGCGACTATGGTCCCAAGCACACAGATTCAACTACTCGGTCCCTCTGAGTAGCTGGCTGTGAACAAGCAGTGACTACAACCTTGCCCCTTGTCAGCTCTACTATATACCTGGGAATTCAGATCATACACATAAACTTATAGGATCATTGTCTGCCAACCCTAAACATGTTCTTGGGTACACTCCCCACTTTATAGACATACCTAATAGTTCAGACTGTCCAACCATCTGTCCACTTGTATATCCATGCTTGCCTTCACTGACAACGCTGTACTATATGTGCAAAAAGTTCATCTTTGTTGTCTGTATCTCCCACGTACCTCTCTATGTCTTTCTCTTCCTCAATGCCACTATATTGATACACATTTGGTACATTGCCCTTCTCTTCACCCAAATCAATACTTATCTCTATCTATCTAACAGTGTTCTCTCCCCTCCCCTCCCACCCCTGGTAAC
>NW_006922490.1:118649-127581 GCF_000298275.1 Orycteropus afer afer | reverse complement strand
TATAGAGTTCCTCAAAGAAACTCTAGGGGAAAATTTAGGGGCCATAATATATGGCATAAATAGACTATCAAGCATACCTCAAAATGCGCAAACAGCAGAAAACCTACCAGATGATTGGGACCTTCTAAAAATTAAATTTCTATGTGCTTCAAAAGACTTTTCCAAAAGTGTCAAAAGAGAACCTACAGATTGGGAAAAAATATTTGGTAATGACATATCTGACAAGGGACTTATCTCTACAATGTATAGAAAACTCCAACATCTCAATAACAAAAAGACAAATAATCCAATTGAAAAACTGGCAGAAGACATGAATAGACACTTCACCAAGGAGTATATTCAAGTGGCCAACAAACATATGAGCAAATGCTCACAATCATTAGCTATTAGAGAGATGCAACTCAAAACAACAATGAGATACCATGTTGCTCCAGCCCTAGTAAGAAAGTTCAATGAGACCGAAAACAACAAATGTTGGCTAGGATGTGGAGAGATTGGGACTCTTATACACTGCTGGGCAATCTGCTCCAGTGGTGGGATTGTAGAATGGTACAAACATTTTGGAAAGCAGTATGGTGATTCCTTCTAAAGTTGGAACTAGAAATACCATTTGACCCAGCTATTCCATTACTAGGTATATACCCTAAAGAAGTGAGGGCCATGACAAGAACAGTCATATGCACAGCCTTGTTCATCGTGGCACTATTTACAATAGCCAAAAGATGGAAACAACTTAGGTGTCCATCAACTGAGGAATGGATAGCCAAACTATGGTACATACCCACAATGGAATACTATACAACCCTAAAGAATAATGTAGAATCTGCAAAACACTGCATAACGTGGATGAACTTGGAGGACATTATGTTGAGTGAAATAAGTCAATCACAAAAGGACAGATATTGTATTAGTTCATTATTATAAAAGACAGGGAAATCTTTATCTATGGAAGGTCATTTTCTTTGTTGGTTCCCAGGGGTGAGAGGGGAGGGTGTGGAACACTGTTAGATAGATAGAGATAAGTTTTGATTTGGGTAAAGAGAAGGGCAATGTACCAAATGTGAGTGATCAATATAGTGGCATTGGGGGAGTGAAAAACATAGAGAGGTACGTGGGAAGTACAGACAACAAAGATGAACCCATTTGCACATATAGTACAGCGTTGTCAGTGAAGGCAAACATGGGTATATGGGTGGATTGATGGGTGGACAGACTGAACTATTAGGTATGTTTATGAAGTGGGGAGTGTACCCAAGAACACGCATAGGGTTGGCAGACAATGGTCCTATAACTTTATGTGTATGATCTGAATTCCCAGGTGTATAGTGGAGCTGATATGGGGCAAAGTTGAAGTCACTGCTTGGTCACAGCCAGCTACCCAGAGGGACCAAGTAGTTGAACCTGTGTTCTCGGGACCATAGTCGCAGAGGACCTGAAGCTCAATTGGCATAACATAATACACAAAACACTGTTCCACCTCCTACTTTGGCAAGTAACGACCTGGATCTTAAAAGCTTGCAAGCTGCCCTATAGATACAATGATGGCTCTCTCCTCGTTCAGAGCAAAGAAGAATGAAGAAAACCAAAAACTCATGGAAACAATTAGTCCTAGTGTCTGGTACACCATCTGATCTGAAGCCTATACGACTATGAGACCAGAAGAACTAGATGGTGCCTGGCTACTACTGTCAACCACTTAGAAGAGGATCTATGCAGGAGATCCTGGATTGACAGGGACAGCAATGTGGAACAAAACTCAAAATCATTTGGAAAAAAAAAAAAAAAGGGAGGGACCACGTTTGCTGGTCCAATAGAGCCTGGTGGAACCACTGAAACTTTGGCTCCTAGCTGCCCTTCAAGTCTGGAATTGAACCCACACCTGCTGCTTCCAGCCAAACAATAGACAGGCATATGAGTTGAACATTTACCTGAGGTGTATACACTTCTTGGAGAGAACAAGCATGGGAGAAAGAAGGGTTGCTCATGCACAGGGAGACAGCTCAGGGGGCAGGAGTGCATGGAGGGATGGACACAGGGCAGAGGTAACTATTGGGAGGAAGAACGAGGGGAGGTGTTGCATTGTGGTAAATTGTGGTCAATTTCATGAAACAAAGTGTATGTGAACTGCTATATGGAAAATATATTTGCTCTGTAAATTTTCACCCAAATCACAATTAAAAAAAAAGAAAAGAAAGAAAGAAAAAGGAGGTCTGTGCAATCTTTCTGCCTATTCTGCCATCTTGGAATCGGGCTAATTTCTATTCTTTAAAGCCACCTACCTGTGGTATTTTTTGTTATGACAGCACTACATAACCAAGACAATTGGAAAAGATGATAGGAATTACTATTTATTGAACAACTATGTGCCAAGCCCCTAAATGGGTACTTTATATATATTAATTAATCTGGTAGCACTAACCAACAATTTGGCAAATAAGATAGTATAGGCTCAAAGAATCACATTGGCATAATGGAAACAATCCTCAGAGATCTTTTGGTCTTAATCTTTCTTTGTATACATGAAGAAACTGAACCAGAGAGAATAATAGAAGAACCAGAAAACCAAACCCATTCCCTCAAGTTAGTTCCAACTTGCAACTTGCAGAGATGCTCTACGACATGGTAGAACTTCTCTATAGGGTGTTCGAGGCTTTACTCTTTACTGGAGCAGATTGCCATATTATGCTCCTGTGGAGAAACTGGTAAGTTCAAACAGCTGACTTTTCAATTAGCAGCTAAGTCCTTAACCACTGAGACACCAAGACTCCTTAATTTAAAAACAAAAAAAAGAAAAGAAAATCACTGTCCTTGGGTTGATTCAGACTCACAGTGACCCTCATTGGGTTTCCAAGGCTGTAAATCTTTATAGAAGTAGATTGCCCAGTCTTCCTTCTGTAAGCAGCTGGTGGGTTTGAACTGCCGACCTTCTGGTTAGCAGTCAAGTTCCTTATCCACTACACAACCAAAGCTCCAGAGATCCTTAATTGCAGAACCAAATTAAAAAATAATAATAATAATAGCAGAACAGAGGCTACATATTCTTGTCTGCATCCCTAACCTAACCTCTATCCAGTGGAACACACAAGTTTTCATACAAGTAATCAGATGCGTGTATTAATAGACTTTATGGAATTAAGTTCATTATTGAAAATCAGAATATGTAATGAATATAGTCTGTAAACTAGGAATAAGTTTTGTATTGTTTAGGTTTTTTTAATTATTTTTTGAGCTTATTATTCCATGGTACTGAGGAAAGAGGGGATAGGAGGCATTTGATCCTAGATATATCATCTGTCCACATTGTCATGAGTATTGTATGTGATACTTACCATCTTATCAGAATATTCTCCATTATCCATACGTACAGGTATCTCACCATTGGTTGCACATTCTTGTCCATATCACCCCTTCTAGTTAGTGGACCTCCTCATTACCTCTGTACCATAGAAGGAGACACAGAAATTGATCTGCAATTTCTGTGCCATCCACTGTCATGGGAAACTTTGTGGCATTGTCTACTTTACCATGCAGACAGTCCCTGGCTTATGAATGAGTTCCATTCCAAAATCTGTCTTTAAGTTGAATTTGTAGTAAGTCAAAAACATTAGGTACAGTGTGCATCTAATACGTCTTTCAAATGTTTGTTTTAGTGTACAGTGTATAATGTACCTTTTTATGCTGGTACAGTGGATAAGGCATTTGGCTACTAATCTCAAGGTCAGTGGTTCAAACCCACCAGCTGCTCTGCAGGAGGAAAATGAGGTAATCTATTTCTGTGAAGATTTACAGCTTTGGAAACTCAATGGAGTTGTTGAGTCACCATTGACTCGATGTCAGTGGTTTTATTTTATTTTATTTTCTATGCATAAGAAATATTAAACACTTCCATATACATTAAAAGATCTTTAACATAATTATATGATAATAATGTTGATGCACATCACAAAGTAGTACCCATTTGTTACTATGAACCATTGTATGTTCCTTGAATTCTCAATACATAGACTGGTGGCATAGTGTCTAAGGCATTTGACTGCTAACCAGCAGGTTGGCAGTTGAAACTCACCAGCCACTCCTCGGAAGGAAGGTTGGGCAATCTATTTCCATACTGATACTGCCTCGGAAACCCAAGGAGGGGTCGCTATGAGTCGAATCCTACTCGATGGCAAATAACAACAACAGACTTTACAGGTGTTGGTTCATAACTATGAATTATGCATAAGTTGGACATTCATAACCTGAGGACTGTCAATCTGCCTGAATTCCTTCTGCAGTCATCTGTTCCCCATTACCTCCTCATCACTCGTTCCATGCTATACACCTTTCCTACTCTTGGATCTGACAAAGCCTTCTTAAGATTTTCAGACATGTCAAAGCCAAACTTGCTTGACAGAAAGTAGCCCTCTCCTTTCTAAAATTCCCCATTATAACACAAGCCCCACCTCACCTCCAGTCCAGAACAGTTTTCCTAGTATTAAAGATGAGATAAGAGACATTATTATCACTTTATTTTCTACATTTCCTGGAGTCAGTTCTAATTCCTTAATATTGGATATAAGCTGCTTAACTAAAAGCCCTGGTCCCAGAATATTCTCTTACAAAGAGGCTGGGAATTGGATCACTCTCCCTCTTCCAATTCCTTCTCCTTATCAGAGAAGATTTCCCCCTGTTCTAAGCACACACTAATTTTCTCTGTCTCTTGCACATGCATGGTCGGCAGATGGTATGTAGCGAATCCCTCTTCCATATCTGCTCCTAGTGGGGAGGGTATGGGGTCTCTTGACTACAGCACAAGAGAGGTGAGCATAGACATCCACTCTGCATTGGCCATATGTGGGAGGATCCTGATGGCCATGGGAGACCAGTGCCCACTAGTGAAGCTCATCTTGTTCTGTCTCTAGTCTATGTGAGTAAAGCATTTACTCATGCACTGACAGTGCATGTGTGTGGTCATTTTTTGACATCTTGAACCCTGGTACAACACCTAATAATATAAATATTTTAAAATAAGTATGAGGAAGACTTTTTTTTTCAGATTTTCTACTCTTTCACAGCCCACAACTAAAGCAATGAGCATAAAAAGATCTCCAGATTTGAATAAAGTAGAAGTGAGGAAAAGAGATGGAAATAAATAATTGTGTGCTCATTTCAATCTAGTCTACCGTCAAAGATTAAAGTCAATAGAAAATAAGCAGAGAGTGAGAGAGGAAAGGCATTCATAATTTACCAAACTGAGAATTAGTATTTTTTAAAAAATGTATATTGAATAACATGATACACAGCAATATTTTAAACAACATACATAGCTTATCTTTAATATCATACTGACACTTTCTCTTACTAATTTGCTAAACTTTTCTGACCTTTTTCCTCATATCTGGTATGCTTGAACTGCAGGCCCAGCCATTCTTGCTGGTTCGATCTTTGGGAAGCTAAAGGTAAGTGTGAAGCAACTTTGATTGATCTGTCCATTCAATGAACTTCTGAAATCCTTTTAGGTTCTGTTGGAATGTGATTTAACTCATACTCAACACAATCTACCATTTTTACAAAAGTAGGAAATATTACGAACAAACTTCTGAATGTTTGTTCAAGATTGTTACTATGACAAATTAAAATTACTTTAGATTCTCCATTTGGTGTCATGAAAACAATAATGACCTGCTAGTCTGGGAGTGTTTAATATATCTATGTGTTTAATATACATATCTTTGCTGATAACCTTAATTATGAAAAGGAGAATTGGGGTTTTGTGACAATGTTTTCTAGATTCTTGTAAAATATTTTAAGACATGAAATTCCTCTTTGCCTGGAGGCCCAAGCAAGTTCTGCAGAGGTAAATTGAAAGCATGTTTAAAAGGCTCATCTTGTGCATATGTATAACAACCTCTCACAATGTCAGCTGGAAAACCATGCCACTCTTGTTAATTTGAAAATTACAACAAATTTTCAACTAGCTCTACATTCATCCTGACAGCTCCTTTGGTTATATTTTTAAAGGTGAAATCTAAGTGCTCCATGACTTTTCCTTACCAGGCAAGACTTTTTTGGTGCTAATAATGACCTAAAGAGCCTAATTATGTAGTCCTCAAAGAGCCAGGAATTGTGCCCAAAGTTAGAGAGGAAGAGTTTGAAGCAAAGTTTACTTCACACAGTTCCTACCTCTTCTGACTATTGGATTTTTATTTATTACAGCAGATTTATCATGTGCTAGATAATTTCACATTCATGGCTTTTCTAGTGCTCAATTTATCAAGAAGAGTGGTGCCACATCCTCTTGTATTTTATCGCAAGTACCATCAGGGTAAGAGAGACAGGTTTTCTTTCTCCTGCAGTGAGTTTGCCACTAAATCATAATTCATAATGATGCGCCTTTCCTGGGTTCAATTTTTAATGTTGTTTCCCTTTTTGGAATGTTTACATAACAGGAAAAAAGAGGGGATTATACATGAGTCACATTCATATCACTTATGTGTTCGCTATGGAGAGGATGAAACCAGATAGCTGAAAAATACTGATTTCAGCTACTCACTTTGGACATTTTTTGTGAAGTTGCACAATTTTTCATTATCAAAGACAAGAAAAATAAGGGGGGATGTGATGAGGCCTGACTTTCATGACTTTCACTTTCCTTCTAAGTTAAAAAAATGAGGTGGCCATTGATATTGTACATTGATTATATGATACATATTCAGTTAGAATTGTAACTGTATGGATTAGTGAAGGCCTATTATCCATCAGCAAATGAAGCTATTGTCTTTGTATGCTATTCTTCATGATGTGAATGCAGTTACTAATAAAATTCATTTCCTTTAGATAAGCACAACTGATCCTCTCACTTGTCCTTGAGAATAATGCTTATTATTTCTTAACATTTTCCTTTTACCTCGCATTTACTTGGATAGGGTTTACCTGTACAAGCTGAACACATGGTGCAGTTAGTTAACTTCTCAATGGTACATTAACTCTGACGATCCCAAGATTTGTTCTCAAGAAAATTAATGTAGGTTCACCAAATAAAGACACTTTCAATAAGGGTGAATATCAGAGAGCAGTGATCTTTCTCAAAAGTTCAAAACTTCTCTTTCAAATGACTTCCTAATGAGTATCAGAAGGCAATGTGCTAAAAGCCAAAAAAGTCCCTGGAGCTTTGTATGACTTTCAGCAAAACACTTCATCTCTCGGAGCCTCTGGTACTTATCTGTACATTAAGAACTATTCCTATGTTCAAATTCCATGATTCTTAACTAACAATTTTGTGATCTTTACTCAAGTTTGTTGAGCTGTTTGGACTTGGTGGTTCATTTTGATTACTGTAAAATGTGACTGTCAGAGCCTCAGTCCAAAATCTTTTTGATATTCATCTGGCCATCTTTTCTATAATGTACAAGTTTGTTGTTGTTGTTATTAGCTGCCATAGATTTGACCCCAAACTCATGGTGACCCTCATGCACAAGGGAACAAAACACTGACTGATCCTGTGCCATCCTCATGATCACTGCCAATCAGTCAGTTATGTACCACAGAGTTCTCACTGGCTGCTGCTTTTCAGAAGTAGATTGCTGGACCTTTTCTCTTACTCCATCCTAGTCTAGAAGGTCTGCTGAAACCTGTTCAACATCATAGCAGCAAGCAAGAACTGATAGGTGGTGGCTATACATGAGGTGCATTGACCAGGAATTGAATTCAAGTCTCCCACATGGAAAGTGAAAATTCTGTCACTGACCTGCCAGTATCCTCACTAACAAGTATAAATCTATAATACTTGAACAAAATATTCCCAAAATTCAGAGGCTTAAATAAGATTATTATGTTATACCTGAAGAGCTGTGAATAGGTCTATCTCTGGACATTAAAAGATTTACACAAATGCCTTGTTTGTTATTATTAGTTTGGTAGAGATTTAGCATTGTATCAAAAAGTTAATAGCTGTTTCTAAGCATTCTAGAGATAGTTATCGTCTACTAATTCTTTAAGTTAAAATCTTGCTTCACTCTAATGGTGACCTAAATTGGTCATTGAAACTCATTTTAATCCTGAGGCAACAGATGAACTCAATATTATCATCCTACATAAGATGAAATTAAAAAAATAACCATTAAATGACTACAAAATCATCTAATAAGCATGGTTTTAAAAAAAATAATAATAATAAAGTAGATTCCACTAAACTACAAAACATTCTTTCAATAGAAAAAGAAAAATTAAATCTGGAACAATCCAATATTTTCTGGCCCCTTAACAAATCAGATTAATGGAATGCAGAAGTTGGTACTTCCAAAATGATCCCACAATATGCTTTGGGAAGAAAATGCTTGATATACATAGTGTGCTCTCAAAAAATTTGCTCTCATAATTACAGTTATTATTACAAAACCTGAGGCTCTGTTTTTGCTGCTGGAGAAATTTTTACCATGACAGATAGTCAAGAAGTATAGATTCCTAAATATTTTTGGTACTTGCTTCTTTTCTATTCTGCTTCAGGAAGAACTTCCTTGTGAGAAAGATAGTCCTCTTCCTCTCAAACACTTCAAATGATATATATTATGCTAATGTTCTGGATTTTGTGGTAGCTGGTACTTTTTTTGTTTGCTTTTTATTTATTTTATTTTTTCTGTTATCATTTTTTATAAGCACACTAGCCACTGAATTCCAAAACCAATGTTTTTCTTAGAATCACTGGGGTCTCTATTTGAAAGATCCTTTCCATTTAAAACCAAAGACAATTACAAACTTTATGCCAAGTAGAGTTCTATCCTAATGCTGATATTATGTTCCTGTTGCTTCACCTAAATTTTTCATCTGAAATGACATTTCGTGACAAAATGCAGGCCAGATAAAATTACACACTCACTATAATTCAACTATGTAAAACACTATATGGGTGCAATTTTTATAGATATGTATGCATACATTGTTATAAACACATATA
>NW_006922490.1:96179-111231 GCF_000298275.1 Orycteropus afer afer | reverse complement strand
ATGGCCAGACTTCGTCTCACCTATTTTGGTCATGTTGTAAGAAGGGACCATTCCCTGGAGAAGGATGTCATGCTTAGTAGGGTGGAGGGTTGACGAAAGAGGGGGAAGCCTTTAACGAGATGGATTGATAGGTGGCTGCAATGATGGCCTCAAGTATAGCAGGGATTGTGGGGCTGGCGCAGGATCGGGCAGTGTTTCGTTCTGCTGTGCATGAGTTGGAAACGACTCGATGGCCCTTAACAACAACAAGAACAAGAATTGTCATCAAGTCAAATTCAACTCATAGCATCCCTTTAGGACAGAGTAAAATTGCCTCTTAAGGTTTCCAAGGCAAATCTACAGAACCAGACTGCCTCATCTTTCTCTTGCAAGTGGCTGGTGGATTGGAATCACCATTCAGTTCGCAGTCAGACATTTTAACCATTGTGCCACCAGAGCACCTACTTTTTTATATTCTTCTCTTTTCACTGTGCTCACTTTCAATGTCATTAACTGTTATTCTAAATAGTAATGTTATGTCTACCAACAAATGTATCAAATTACTTAACAGTTTAACATTTTAGATTATTTCCATTTTTTCTTCATTACAAATAACACTGCCATGAGCATCTTTATATGAGTGTCTTTTGTTATACGTAAGATTTTTTTCCCAAATCTTTTGAAGTAGAATTGCTGAGGCAAAGGATATGAACATAAGACCAAATCTACAAGTATATTTTGGCTGTTAGTTTTTCACTGAAGTTTATGCCTGAGACAATATTCCAACATGACGTAGTAATTTGGAGTTATAGCAACATTGTTCAAATTCCAGTTCTGAAGTACCTGCTTTGATGACTGCCTTAGTTATCTAGTGTTACCATAACAGAAATACCATAAGTGGATGTCTCTAAAGAACAGAAACTTATTTTCTTATGGGACTGGAGGTTAAAAGTCCAAATCAGCATCTCTTATATGTCAGTTCCATCTATGGCTTCTCTCCTAGTTTCTAGTGACTACCAGAAATCCTTAGCATTCCTTAGTATCTGTCCTCTCTTTTTTTATGTGTGAATTTGTCTATTCTACTCCTTTCATAATTCAGAAGTGATTAGGTTTAGGATTTAAACTATTCTAACATGAGCATAGCAAAAGAAAAACCCCATTTCCCAACAATCATATTTATACATACAAGGGTTAGGATTTTAACATAGTCAGTCCATAAGAATGTTCTTTAGCACAAGCTGATCTCTAAGCTTCTGTTCTTTCATACATAAAATGGGAATAATAATAACCATAAGGTCCTTGTGAAAAGTGATGAGATAATGCATATAACTTGAACATAGTTACCAGTACATACTCAAGAATAAAAAATTGTCATAGCTATATTAAGACCTGGTGGTACAACTGTACTCAGCTGCTAATTAAAAGATTGGAGTTCAAACCCAGTCAATGGCTCCAAGGAAGAAAAGCCTGGCAATCTGCTACCATAAATATTACAGCCTAGAAAACCCTATTGAGCAGTTCTACTCTGTCAAATGTAATAGCTTTGAGTCAAAAGTGTACTCAACAGCACCTAACAATAACAAAAAAACAAAAAACAGGTTAAGATCAAAGCTGTAATTCTAAGTGAGTCAAAATTCTGCAAGTCATTGTCTTTTTCAGATGCTTTGATAACATAGACCAGGATGAGAGTATCAATCTGCTGGGGCTAGACAGACCACTTTGACCACAGAGACCATTAACTATTACCCACAGTCTATGGTTAGGTACCTATGTTACATCCACCTGCATAATCCATGGTGTGATAAATGGGATGATTTGGTCTGAATTCATCCTTCCTTCCTCATTCTGATTGGAGTTCACCTTGAGTGTATAAACTTCCACACCTCATTTCTTTGAACTTAACCATATGACTTGCAATGGTCAATGGCACATGAGCAGACTTAAAGTATGCCACCTCCAACCAGAGACTTCAAATGAGCTAGTGAGGTTTTTCTTCTTTTCCTGTGTTCCTACCTAGCATCATCCAGCATCACAAGAAGAGCATGCTCCCATGTCACTGCCCTTCTGCCTTTGTCCTGGAAATGAAAGACACATGGAAAAGACTTGAACGTCACCACAGCCAACTCACAGAGTAACCTGGAGAAATGAATGCTTATAGTTATGGGCCATAAGATTTTGGGGCCCTTGCTAGCTAATAAGGGAGTTCTGGTGGTGTAATGCTTGAGGCATTTGACTGCTAACAAGAAGGCTGGTGGTTCAAACCCACCGTTAACTCCTCGAAGAGAAGACTGGGCAACAAAGACATGCTGGACTGAAGAATACAGCTATCAAGAGAAAGGGGAGTGCCACCTTAAAAGGCATACATGTTCTGAGACATTTATCAAAAACAGGGCCACTACAATGCTCCAGCCTTCCTTTCTCCATGTGGAGGCACAGTACCACAAAGTCTTGCCAAAGACAATTAGGTTTGAGAAACTAGAGCCAAGGTCCCAAGGTGGACAGGCTGGTAATGGAAGTCTGCCTTGTCTCACTTTGGTTATTTCTCTCCAGGGGTGATTTACAAGGTGATAAGAGACTTCAAGCTGAAAAAGGTACTTAGGCTGTTAAAAACCAGCTTTTTTATGATCCCTTGTTCTTTATAGTACATGTTGTTTCATTAATCAAATGCTTATTCTATTAGAAGTCCCAAACTTTTAAGATGGTGGGACATTTCATTTTTATTGCCCTGAAGTGATATTAAAATCCGTAAGCTTCCTAGCAGGCCACTGGTGAGTTCTTAGTGTTTCCATCATCTGTCATCTTTGATCCTATCTATTCTGTATTAATCTTTTACACTTCAAAAGAATTGCTTGCTATTTGCTTTGTGTTGATATTGGAATAGATACTAGAAAAGTTAGCCAAAAATGTTCCTTTTCTTCTGTAGCCATGTATTTGAAGTCTGATGTCATAATCAAGCCCGTGGATCTGTACAGTATACCTCATCTCTTATGACTCAAGCTTCAGCTTGCTATCTTTTCTACAATTGGTAAATTTAGATGTTCCCATCCAGTCAGCCCTATGCAAATGTCTGCCCTAGTCGTTCTCTCTCTTGACAACAGCAGGTTTTATATTAGAATCTCTTGTTGCACATTTCCATGACAAAAGTGATAAATATAGCATTTTTGAGTTTTTTTAATTGCTATGAGTAAACATTATAAATATTTTAACTATTAATCTATAATTTATACACTTTGCATAAATTGTAATCATTATATCATAGCCAGAATGTTCCTTAGAAGCAAAGATGGCAAGATTTCTTGCTTACTTTGGACATGTCATCAGGAAAGATCAATCACTAGAAAAGAACATTATGGTTAGTAAAGTGGAGAGTCAGTGAAAGGTAGGAATACGCTCAGTGAGATGAATTGACACAGTGGCCAAAACAATGGAACCAAACATACCAACCGTCATGGACCTAGCAGCATTATACATAAGGTCTCCATGAGTCAGTGCCAACTCAACAGCAACTAACAAAAACTCATATTGTTGCCACCTTAACTCATGTTTTTGATTTTGTTTCTTAGAAATAAAACTAAGTGTATTAATTACATAGATTGATAAACTGATAAACGGAGATAAAGATCAACTAATGTAAATAACATTATAATGAAATTACAACTCACAAATACTTCAGAGCCTTAAGAAGCTTCCAGACAAATACACTTTCTGTCATATTATTGCCTAGACTATAAAAATAAAGATTAGAATAATTATCTAAAGGAATAGTAGATTCCATGAACATATGAATCTGTTTCACCTCCAAACCCAATTCCCAAACATTTGTTGTGTGCCTTTTTAGGATCACACTAATCAAATCATCTTCCTTCCCATTCCCCTGACAAAATTTTAATCTTGGCCTCCATCACTTCACAGGTGGATCATTATAGTAGCTTCTCTTTGGATGGACTGAACCTAGTATTTGTGTCTTCAATGCTATCATGAAAATCAGGGTTCTGAACCAAGTGTGGGATTAAACAAACATTGACACTTATGTACCTTCATTTTAAATCATATGCCTGTGCCCCACCCATAAATATTCTGATATAGTAAGTTTTTGGTGGGTACCCCTGGTGGCACAATGGTTAAGCATTCAGCTGCTAGCCTAAATATTGTGAACTCACCAGCTGCCTCATGGGAAATCAGATCTGAAAATCTGCTCCTGTGAAGATTGTTGTTGTTATTAGGTGCTGTCGAGTCATGTCCGACTCATAGCAACCCTATCCACTGCAGAAGAAAACACTGCTCAGTCCTGTGCCAGCTGCATGACCCTTGCTATACTTGAGCACATTGCCGCAGCCACTGTGTCAATCCATCTCGTTGAGGGCCTTCACCTCTTTCCTCGGCCCTCCACCTTACTAAGCATTAATCTTTCCTGTGAAGATTGTTGTTGTTGTTGTTTGCTGTCGAGTCGGCCCCGATTCATAGTGACCCCTCCTTGGGTTTCCAAGGCAGTATCACTATGGAAGTAGGATTGCCCAACCTTCCTTCCAAGGAGTGGCTGGTGGGTTTGAACCACCAGCCTTCTGGTGAGCAGTCAAGTGCCTTAGGCACTGTGCTACCAGAGCTCCCTAGGAAATGCTATGGGGCAGTTCTACTCTGTCATAGAAGGTCACTGTGAGTAGAAATTTACTGAACGGGAACAAGAAGAAAATAAGTGGCATCTCAAAATTTGTATTAAAAAAATAGGTAATTCTTAACATCAAAATAAGTTTGGGAACCACTGCAATAAACCAGGGGTTGGCAAACTATGTCCTGCAGGCCAAATCTCCTGTTTTCAGAAATGTGATGTGATTGGAATACAGCCACACCTACTTGATTATGCATCTATGGCTGTTTTCATGTTACAACAGCACAGTTGAGTGGTTGCTATAGTGACCATAAGCCCTGAAAGTCTAAATTATTTACTATCTCACCCTGCAAAGAAAAAGTTTGTTGACTTCTGCTTTAGACCACTATTATCCGAAGTGAAGGCAAGTAACATTGAAAGAGATAGTGATGATTTATGTGGTACCCAGACACAAAACCACATAATATAGAATCATATACTGAAAAATGTATTCCCATTTTTAATTTTCTCTCTATGGTTATGGTTTCATGAAGGAAAAAGATCTTGTTTTGCTAAGGACCTTTATTAATAAACCTTTTAGTGCTGTTTATCTCTTTTTATACAAAATAAAAATAGACCTCAGAACTGAAAAATTGGACAGAAAACAAATTCTAGCTAGAATTCAACATTCTCTTATTGGATTTATATTCTGTTTATTAAAATTAATGCCAAGTGATATTTATATATATATATAGTAATGACATAACTTCTTTTTAAATTAGACAACTTAAAAAAACATGAAAAATGTGTCATGAAAGTGGTACCCAAATATAGGAAAAAAAATCCCAAAGTTGTTCACAAATGCTGAAGTTTTAAAAACATTGCTATAGTCTAAATCCATATCAATCTTTATAATATCATATCACTTACATTGTGTCACTTCTTTGCTCAAATGCTTGCAGTGACTCTCATCTTCATCCTAGGATTCAATGTCCTTCACAATCTGGCCTTATACGTTGTCTACAACGTTAGCATACCACCTGTGACACCTGGAATAAGCCTCCCAACATCTCATGAAATAGTACATGGTCTCTCCTCCACTCATTGATCACACTCTTGCCTTGGCATCTCTATCAGCTCAAATACTTATTCCAGAATTCAACATTATTTCCACTTCTCTTGTTTTCTGCTCCTTCTCCTCTTGCCTAAGACATGTCCTATCTCTTCCTCAGGACCAAGCTCAAGCTCAATTTGCTGTGAGACAATTATAAACAATGATGTGATTATCTTTCAGATCTCCAACTGGACTTTACTCTGTTTCATACAGACTGGCTCTTTATTCATTCACTGAGTAGTTACAAAACACCTACTGAGCACTGAACCTTATCCTGCACACTAAGAACACAGTAGTAAACAAATGTGAGCCTTACCCTCTCTAGGCTTAACAGTCTTTGCAGAAGAACAAACAAATCACTACAGTATAGTAAATGCTGAATATCATGAAAGGAGAGGGGCTGTGGGAGCATATAACTATTTGAGAAAGACAGACTAGCCCTCCATGAGGATGTGAGAACTGAAAGATGAATAGCAGTTAACCTGATGAATGAGGAAAGTGTGACACCAGGGAAATGGAGGTGGGTGGCAGAGGACCTGAAGGGTATTTAAAGGACAGGAGAAGGGAGAGATCATAGTATGTATGAAAAACTGAAGGAAGCACATGGTGAAAGGGGATGAGACATGATATCAAGTGATGATAGTAGAGAGATTGTGTTTTAAATGATTTATGAAAAGTTTTGTAGTCATTGCACATGTTGAACCCTGGAGCTCTTAGGAATCCACTGATGGGTTCTAAGCCAGCAATGATGTGATCAGATTTCATTTTAGAAAATTCACTCTAGCCTCAATATAAAGAATAGATTGAAGAAAGACTAGAAGCAGGAAGACCAGCAAGGAAGCCACTTTATCAAAAGAAAGATGGTGACAATTTGGAGAGGCAGTCGTACTGGGATGGAGAGATAGGAATTGATTTATTTAAGAGAAAGAATCCATGGGATTTGAGTTGAATGTGTGGAGTGAGACAAAGTAAAGAAAATTTCTGGAAAAGTCCATGATTTCTGACTCAGATAATCTAATGGATGGCAGTGACACTTACTCTGACAGGAAATAAGAAAGGAAAATTTAAAATAAAAAATAGGAGAAAGTGTTTTGGGAGAGATTGGGAAACTGTGATAAGGTAAGCGTTGCACCAGTTAAGTTTCAAGCAGCTGTGAGATCTCTAAGTGATAGCATGCTGGTGCACTGAGACCCAGATTTTAGAGCTCAGGAAAGATACAGATTTGGGGCCAATTCAGTGTTAAGAGAACCTTGAAGTCTGGGTCTCCTCTAAGAAATATTTGTTTGACAAAGGTATGGGCATATACAGCAAATTTGCATATAATTTTAGGAGCACAGACCCCTGAAATCTATTCATGGACTCTAGGCTAAGAGCTCTTGCCATGGAAAATAATGAAAGCTACATCTCTGGTAGCATAATGCCTAAGGCACTTGACTGCTAACCAGAAAGCTGCCTGTTCAAATCCACCAGCCACTCCTCGGAAGGAAGGTTGGGCAATCTACTTCCATAGTGATGCTGCCTAGGCAACCCAAGGAGGGGTCGCTATGAGTCTGGACCGACTCGACGGCACACAACAACAACACAGGATTGAATGAGACAATCCAGGGAGAGAATATAGGATAGAGGACTTAAGATAGAGCACTGATGAATTCCAACATTTAAAAAAATCAGAAGATAGAACAGAAGAGACTTCAAAACAAACTAAGAACAGCCAAAGAAGTGGAAAGGATATTAGAGGAGAAAACAAGGAATGGCAGAGAAGAAAGGCATCTTTCACAGAGCCCTTATTCATCCATTCTTGTGCATCACAACTGACAGTTCTTTAAAGGCAGGGACTTATATTCTTTTGTGTCCCTTGGTATCTAATAAGGGATTCTCACATGGCAGATATTCAAATGATATGCACTACCTTTAATTAAGTTCACAGTCAAAGAAATTAATAGGCTGAGAGTCACCTAACTTCAAGATAGTAAAACAAGTAAAATATGAAATAAATACTATTTGTCAACTTTGAAGCAGTGCTTAACATAACCTACAATACACACACACACAAATAAACAAACAAACAAAATGAGCTCTGGTGGCGTTTGCCTTAAATATATGTTTACAGAATTTAAGCGAAAAGTCCCTCATGGATCAGATTGAGCTGTACCCATTGTAGTTATGAATGATACTACGTAGAACATTCATGGTAGAATCAAATGATCATTGAGCTAACAATCAGGGCAACTGGATTCAAGACCTATTTCTGCCACTATGTGGCTTTGCACTTCCATGAATTTATGGTTTAATTTTGGAATTTCTATGTTGTTCACTTTATGTGTTTACTGCTGAACATCAGGGATTCCACAGATGCTACGATAGATGGCTACTGATATTAAATGCCCTATTCTATATTATAATGCATTCCTTGAACGTTGCAGATCAAAAGCTATTGTTACTAAACTTTGAAAACCTGCCAATATGTTTCTAGAAATACAAAAGATAGATACATTCTTCGTTCTATTTTGGACAATGAGTAAGATCAATGAATGGATGACTTTGATTAATTGCAAAATGCTTTTAATCTATTACCTAGCACCATCCTACTACTAATTTAAGATGTATCTAAATTTAATGCAATAACCTACCTTTCTTTAGAAAAATCTAAGTTCATTGAATATATTGAGCATATAGCAGGAAAATAAAACAGGACCCTAACAACAAACAGATGGCATTCTGTTTCTGTGACTATGTACACTTTTGAAGTTTTAGAGAAACCACACAACACTCATGCTTCCAATTATTTTTCCAGCTAACAGAGGCAGACACTAAATGTATTTGTTTTTTATAACTGATTGCTCATCTATTCTAGCCTATGTGCCTGAGCTGGAAACTGGAAATTCACCCCAGTGGGGGAGGGAAGCGGGTAGGGAGTAGAGAAATCAACTCAAGCAATCTCTTTACTTGGCACCCCCAAAAAGAATTTACTAAATTAAAATCATCATTTGGCTGGGTCCCTTCTCTACCTTTTTTTCTTCAGAAGAAAGTAAGTGGAAGGGTACTCATACAGACTGGATCCAATTAAACTAACTTTGCCTTTTCTTTCTTCTATCAGAGAAATTTACTACACAGATAAATATTTAGTACACACAGACTTTTTTGATTCTCTTTTCATATCTGCTTGGCTATATCTTTTTGCCCAAGTTGAGGGAACACCAACAGATACAGATGGGAAATGATTATAATCCTTGCCCAGGCATTCTAAATTGTGCATATTATCTGCTGATGTTTTCTTGCAAGTAGACAAAAAGAAAAGAATTATACCATAATTTGAAATATGTAAAAACATAAAATGGTAGTAATAAAAGTGTCAGTTGGGTTAATGTAATCATTCTTTCAAAAACATTTATGAAATGCCTACTACATCCTAGGTATTTTCTAGAGTTTAAGAATAAGGTGGTGAGGATGAAGGACAATATTCCTGTTGTCTTTGAGCAGTTTATATTCTACTAGGAGCAGAGAGACAATAAACAAGTAAGTAAATACAAACTGAGATTATTTCAGATAGTGAAAAACATGGAGGAAATAAAAAAAAGTAATGTGATAGTGGCTACAAATTTATCAAAGGTGTTGAGAAGCCCTCTTTTCAGCTACAATATTTGTGATGAACAGTGTTCTGGTTACCTGGTGCCACTCTGACAAGAATATACCACAAATGGGATGGCTGAACAAGCAGGGTTTATTCTCTTACAGTTTAGAGGCTTTGTGTCTGACTTCTAAGTGCCAGGCTCTAGGAACTGGGTGAAAGTTCCTCAACTTTGGGCTTCAATTCTGCCTCTTGTTCCTGGGCCACTGGAACAAAAGGCTTTTCTTCACTCAGACAGCTACTGGCTGCTGAGACTGACAAGCCCAAGGTTGACAAGTAAAAAGGCATCGTCCCAATGTTACCAAACCACATGGCAGATCATTAATTTAAGTCCATTGAAAGTTCCAAGTTTGGCAGAGCATGACAGTCTGTTGAAAAATGACATGGCTACATGCAGGGTTCAAGAGTACCATAGCTGGAGACCATTCCCAAATCTGCTTCTTATATACAGGAAGCAGACCACATCCCTCAAGCAGTTACTCAGCGGCTCCAATAAATTCCACCATGGAGTTAGTTTCCAATCTTACCATGGGGAATAGCTATATCCAGCTGCCCAGCCACTCAACCAGGCCCAGACAAGTTGACACACAAACTTAACCACCACAAAAAGTGAATGAGAGAAAGAGTCAGCTATACAACGAGATGGATGGGCTGTGGGTGAAAAAAGTTTCAGGCTAGGGAAGAGAAAAAGCAAAGACATTATGATGAGGAAGAGCTTAGTGCAGTTCTAGTAAGCAATTTCAAAGATGATACTGAGTGTTCATGTGCCTTCACATATCAAGTGTTTTAAAAATATATACCTGTAATAAATCTGCAAGAGGCTTTTTAATATCCCCATTATACAGAAGAAGAAACTGATCTACAGATATGAAGAAATTTCCCCACATCACTTAGCAAATAAATAAGAGAGCTGAGAGTAAGATATTTTCTGACTCCAGATTTATCCCACAGTGTTTCTCAAGATGATATTTCTGATGCCAACTCACTTTGTAGATGACAGTCAACTACCAGACCAAGAAAATGATAATTAAATCAATTTAACTATGTTTTATACAACAATTTATCTTACTACCATTTTGACCCCAAAATCTATAGATATAGCATCCTTGCTACTGAACAATGTGGCCTGGCTCTAGTTTTCTGCCCCATCCACAGATCAGACCATCCTCTCACTCTGTAGCTCTGTGCACAAAGTTCACTGTGTTTGCCACACTCTATATATTGGCTTCACCCCATGTGATGGTGAGAAGCAGACTCTTCTGCACTGGTTCAAGAGCAAAGAAATTTTTCATAAGCACTCTTTGGTCTTAATTTGTTATGCTTTTGATAGTCAAAGTGGTTTAAACTTTTATACCAAAAAAAGAATTACATGTCAGATGCTTTTATTTGAAAACATGCAAATAAATAGCATTTGAAAACATAGTCCATAATGAGAGGAAGTCTGCTTCCTCCCTGTTTTATGTTCAATCTAATCCAGCCTTTACAGGTTTACCAGGATTGAATTCCAGAAGTTGCCTCTTTTGACTCTTGACTTACCACAAAAATTGATTTTTTTTTTTTTTTTTTTTTCTGATTAAATCCTCTCTTGGGTCTACTGATGATTAATTCATTCACAAATCATACTACAATGAATTTGGCCAAATTGAATCTCAGAGGTCAGATTCTTCCAAAAGCCTACTCTCACTTCAGACACCATTCACAAGTTTGGGGGTCCCAGGGCCACCACCACTTCAGACAAGCTAGCTATAAATTTGAGTTTTCCTTTCAACCCCCTCAGGTTTGATAATTCACTAGAATGACTTACAGAATTCAAGAAAGCATTATACTTACAATTGCAGTTTTATTATGGCAAAAGGACACCAGTTACAACCAGCAAAGGAAAAGACATACTCAGGGAATCATTATCCTCCTAGCATCAAAGTGTGTGGCAATACACACAGAGTATTGCCAATCAAGGAAGTTCATCTGAGCTTCAGTGTCCAGAGTTTTTTCTTAGAATTTCATTAATTAAGCATGGGTAATTGAATCATTTCACATGTAGTTGAATTCAATATCTGAGCCTTTCCCCTCTTCAGAAGTCAGGTGAATATCATGGGAGTCAAAGTTCCAACCCTCTAAACACATGGTCTGTCTTTCAATCATGACCAACCCCATCCGAAGACAACTGGTGTAGCCAGGCCCACTTTGAGTCATCTCATTAGCATAAATTTTGTCTGGGGGAACAATAGTAAATTACAAAGACTCTCCTATCACCTGGAAATTTCCAAGAGTTTTGAATTATCCTACTCAAATAATATATTGAACTTAAGCCTAGCAGTAATAGAAAACCAAGGAGCTCTGGTGGCATAATGCCTAAGGTATTTGACTGCTAGCCAGAAGGTTGGCATTTCAAACCCACCAGCCACTCTGCAGAAGGAAGACTGGGCAATCTACTTCTGTAAAGATTTACTGCCTCAGAAACCTAAAGGGGGTTGTTAGGAGTCAGAATTGACTCCATGGCAGTGAGTTTGTTTTTGTTTTGTTTAGTAATAGAAAAACAATGGAAATCTACTATGCCAAGAATCAAATTGAAAATAAATGGTGTCACATTCATCACCTATCATGACCTATCCTGAAGTACTCCACTGTCAGTGACAGTATAATATCCATACATCTATAAAGATCAGTTAACATAAATATTATTCATGTTTACATACCAACCACTAATAACAAAGTTGAAGAAATTGAAGATTTTTACCAAATTCTGCTGTCTGAAGTTGACCAAACCTGTGATTGAGATGCACTGATAGTTACTGGTGACTGGAATTCGAAAGTTGGAAATAAAGAAGGAACATATGTTCTTGGAAATAGAAACCGTCAGAGATCACATGACAGAATTTTGGAACATCAATGACTTATTTATTGGAAATACCATTTTCAACAACATTAATGGCAGGTATACAAGTGTACATCACCATATGGAGTATTCAGGAATCAGATTGACTAAATCTGTGGAAAGAGTCCATGGAAAAACTAACCATCATTGGTCATAACAAGGCCAGACCTTAAATTGATCATATGCAAGTTCATGTTGAAACTGAAGAAAATTAGAACAAGTCCATGTGAGCCAAAACACAAATTTGAGAATAATTTTCTTGAATTTAGAGACCATCCCAAGAATTGATTTGATCCATTGAACACTAATAACAAAAGATCCAATGAGTTGTGGGATGATGTCAAGGAAACCTTTATGAAGAAAGCAAAAAGTCATTAAAAATAGAGGAAAGAAAGACAAGACCCAAATGGATGTCAAAAGACGCACTGAAACTTTCTCTTGAATGAAGAGTAGCTAAAGCAAGTGAAAGTAATGATGAAGTAAAGGAGCTGAACTGTAGATTTAAAAGAGCAGCTTAAGAAGACAAAGTATTATAATGAGAGCTACAAAAACTTGAAGATGAGAACCAAATAGGAAGAACACATTCAGCCTTTCTAAAGCTGAAAGAAATGAAGGAAAAAAAATCCAATCTAGGGTTCACTATTGAAGGATTCTATCATCAAAATGTTGAATGATACAGGAACTATCAAAAGAAAATGGAAGTAATATATATATAGTCACTGTACCAAAAAGAGTAGGTCAACATTCACCCATTTTGTGGGGTAGTATAGGATGAAGAACCATTGGTATTGAAGGCAGAAGCCCAAGATGTGCTGAAGGCTTTGGAAAAAAACAAGGCTTCAGGACTTTACAGAAAATCTGTTGAGATGTTTCAGGAAATGGATGCAACACTGGAAGCACTCACTCATCTTTACCAAGAAATTTGAAAGACGGCTAAAGCGGAAATTATCAAACAATATCATTAATATCACTTGCAAATAAAATTATGCTGAAGATAATTTGAAAAATGTTGCTGCAATACACAGACAAGGAACCGCTAGAAATTCAAGCCAAATTCAAAAGAGAACATGGAATGAGGGATATAATTGCTGATGTCAGATGGATTATGGCTGAAAGCAGAGAATATTAGAAAGACGTTTACCTGTGTTTAACAACTGATCATGCAAAGGCATTTGACTGGATAATAACAAATTATGGAGAATATTGGTAGGAATGAGAATCCCAGAACACTTAATTGTGCTTATGCAAAACCTATGCATAGAAAAAAGTAATCATTCAAAAAAGAGGAGACACTGCATGGTTTAAAATCAGGAAAGGTGTGCCGTGTGCCTCAGGGTTGTATATTTTCTTTTTCCCTTTAAAACTACAGGTAGTCTCCAGTTTACGATGGGTTTCTGTTCCAGTGACTTCATTGTAATACTTTTTTTTTTAATATTATTATTATTATTGTTATTATTATTGTGACTTGGCTGAGAATTTACAGAGCAAATTCAATTTCCATACAGCAGTTCACATACACTTTGTCTCATGATATTGACCACAATTTACCACAATGCAACTACTCCCCTCATATTTCCTCCTGATAGTTACCTCTTCCCTGTGTCCATCCCTACATGCACTCCTGTCCCCTGAGCTGTGTCCCTGTGCCTAAGCAGCCCTTCTTTCTTCCATGATAGTTCTCTCCAAGGAGTGTATCTACCTAAGGTAAATGTTCAATTCATATACCTATCTACTGTTTGGCTGGAAGCCACAGGCATGGGTTCAATTCCAGACCTGAAGGGAAGCTAGGAACCATAGTTTCGGTGGTTATGCCAGGCTCTACTGGACCAACAAAACTGCCCCCCCCTTTTTATTTCTCCAAATGATTTTGAGTTTTGTTCCACATTGTTCTCCTTCTCTATCCAGGATCAACTACATAGATCCCCTTCCAAGTGGATGACGGTGATAGCCAGGCACCATCTAGTTCTTCTGGTCTTGTAGTCGTATAGGCTGCTGGATGGTGTACCAGTTGCTAGGACTAATTGTTTCCATGAATTTTTGGTTTTCTTCATTCTTCTTTTCTCTGGATGAGGAGAGACCCAACATTTCATCTAGATGGCAGCTTGCAAGCTTTTAAGATCCCAGTCGCTGCTTGACAAAGTAGGAGGTGGAACAGTGTTTTGTGTAGTATGTTATGCCAATTGAGTTTGATGTTCCCTGTGACTATGGTCCAGAGCACACAGGTTCAACTACTCAGTCCCTCTTGGTAGCTGGCTGTGACCAAGCAGTGACTACAATCTTGGTCCTTGTCAGCTCTCCTATACACCTGGGAATTCAGATCATACACATAAACTTATAGGACCATTGTCTGCCAACCCTAAGCATGTTCTTGGGTACACTTCCCACTTCACAGACATACCTAATACTTCAGCCTGTCCACCCATCTATCCACCCATATACCCATGTTTGCCTTCACTGACAACATAATACTATTTGTGCAAAAGGGTTTATCTTTGTTGTCTGTACCTCACACGTACCTCTCTATGTCTTTCTCCTCCTCAATGCCACTATATTGATCACTCACGTTTGGTACATTGTCCTTCTCTTCACTCAAATCAATACTTATATCTATCTATCTAACAGTGTTTTCTCTCCTCCACTCTCACCCCTGGTAACCAACAAAGAAAATGTCCTTTTATAGATAAACATTTCCTTGACTTGTACAATAATGGACTAATACAATATTTGTCCTTTTGTGATTGACTTATTTCACTCAGCATAGTGTCCTCCAAGTTCATCCATGTTACGCAATGTTTTGTAGATTTTACATTATTCTTTAGGGTTGCATAGCATTCCATTGTGTGTATGTACCATAGTTTGGTTATCCATTCC
>NW_006922490.1:94276-95749 GCF_000298275.1 Orycteropus afer afer | reverse complement strand
TAATGATGGTGAGTATTTCTTCCTATGTTTGTTGACTGCTTGAATATCCTCCTTGATGAAGTGTTTGTTCATGTCTTCTGCCCATTTTTTAATTGAATTGTTTGTCTTTTTGTTATTGAGGTGTTGGAGTTTTCTATAAATTCTAGAGATAAGTCCCTTGTCAGATATTTCATTACCAAATATTTTTTCCTAATCCGTAGGTTCTCTTTTGACTCTTTTGAAAAAGTCTTTGGAAGCACATACAAATTTAATTTTTAGAAGGTCCCAATCATCTGGTTGCTCTTCTGCTGTTTGTGCATTTTGAGTTATGCTTGATAGTCTATTTATGCCATATATTACAGCCCCTAAATTTACCCCTAATCTTTCCTTCAAGAACTCTATAATTTTATGTTTCACATTTAAGTCTTTGATCCATCTGAAGTTCGTTTTTGTGTATGGTGTGAGGTACAGATCTTGTTTCATTTTTCTGCAAAAAGATCTCCAGTTTTGCCAGCACCATTTATTAGACAAACATTCTCTTCCCCATTTAATGGATTTTGGCCCTTTGTTAAAGATCAGCTGACCATAGATCAATGAGTCTATTTCTGGGATCTCAATACTATTCCATGTGTCTATGTATCTGTCATTAAACCAATACCAGGCAGTTTTGACTACTGTGGCTCTATAGTAGGTTTTGAGACCCGGCAGTGTGAGACCTCCTACTTTGTTCTTCTTCTTCAATAGTGTTTTCCTTATCCAAGGTCTCTTTACTTTCCATATAAAGTTAGTGATTGGTTTTTCTGTATCCCTAAAGAATGTTGATGGGATCTGAATTGAGATTGCATTGAATGTATAGATTGCTTTAGATAGAACTGACATTTTCACAATGTTCAATCTTCCTATCCACGAGCATAGGATGTTCTATTTATGTAGATCTCTTATGGTTTCTTAAAGTAGTTTTTTATAGTTTTCTTTGTAGAGGTCTTTTGTGTACCTAGTAAAATTTATTCCCAAATATTTTGTTTTTTTTTTTGGTTGCTATTGTAAATGGTATTGATTTTCTTATTTCTTTTTCAGCAATCTCTTTGCCGGTGTAGAGGAATCCAACTGATTTTTGGATGTTGATCTTATACCCTGTCATGATGCTAAATATCTCAATTAGTTCTAGTAGATTTTTGACTGAGTCTCTTGGGTTTGCTAGGTACAGGATCATATCATCAGCAAATAGGAATAGTTTGACTTCTTCTTTACTAATTTGGATGACTTTAATTTCCCTTTCTTGCCTTATGGCCCTGAATAGGACTTCCAGGACAATGTTGAATAGAAATGGTGATAGCTCACATCCTTGTCTGGTTCCTGTTCTCAAGAGGGATGGTTTCAGTCTCTCTCCATTTAGAATAATGTTGGCTGTTGGTTTTGCATAGATGCCCTTTATTATGTTGAGGAATGTCCCTTCTGTTCCTACTTTGCTGAGAGCTTTGATCAGGAATGGGT
>NW_006922490.1:69923-89872 GCF_000298275.1 Orycteropus afer afer | reverse complement strand
ACATTCAAAATGGCAGCACCTGCAGACCAGCAAAAGTCCATGGCCCAGCCCATCTTCTTCTTCACTGATGCTTCCCCTTTTATTCCACAGCTACCAGAGAAGTCCTCCATGCAGTCTCTGGCTAGCAGGGCTGATTTTTAGGTTAATATTTAGGTCCTACCACCACTCCAGAATCTCCAAGCTGTCTGTGCCATCAGGATCACTCAGGATCGCTGCCAGACCACAGCTCTGTATGTCTCCTTTTCTGGTATTTTCATGCAAATTCTTCTGCTAGTTGGGGTTAGTCCACTTCTATATCCTTCCCTTCAAGGCTCAGTGGTCCAGGATTATCTTCTGTATCTGTATTAATTGGTTCCCCTTTTCTTTGTTGAAGAGGGTCTGTGCTGTCTTTCTGCCTATTCCACCATCTTGGATCCATAAGACCAGGGTTGTATATTTTTAACATACTTACTCAAACTGTATGCTGAGAAAATAATCTGAGAAGCTGGACTCCGTGAAGAAAAATGTTGCATCAGTATTGAAAGAAGACTCATTAACAACTTTTCATATGCAGATAACACAAACTTGCTTGCTAAAAGTTAAGAGGCCACAAAGCAACTTACTGATAAAGATCAAAGACTGCAGACTTCAGTATTAATTTCATCTCAACATAAAAACAAAACAACAATTGGACCAATAAGCAACCTCCTGATAAATGGAGAAAAGATTGAAGTTGTCAGGGATTTCATTTTACTTGGATCTATAATCAACATTCATGGAAGCAGCAGTCAAGAAATCAAATGCATTGCACTAGGCAAATCTGCTGTAAAAAAAACTCTTTAAAGAGTTAAAAAGCAAAAATGTCACTTTGAGGACTAATATGCACCTGACCAAGCTATAGTATTTTCAGTCACCTCATATGCATGTGAAATCTGGACAATGAATAAGAAAGACTGAAAAAGAATAATTGATGTATTTGAATTGTAGTATTGGGGAAGAACGTTGAGTACTGTGAACTTCTAGAAGAATAAAGAAATCTGTCTGGAAAGATGTACAGCCAGACTACTTGGAAGCAAGGATGGTGAGGCTTTGTCTGACATACTTTGAACATGTTATCAGGATAAAACAGTCCCTGGAGAAGGACACCATTCTTGCAAAAGGAGAAGGTTAGCAAAAAAGAGGAAGACCTGAAATAATATGGATTGACATAGTGATGCAACAATGGGTTCAAACATAGTGAAGATTGTGAGGATGGCATCAAATTAGGCAGTATACTGGGATCACTGTAAGAACAGATTTGACAGCACCTAACAATAACATTGTTGTTGTTGTTGTTATGTGCCGTCAAGTTGGCCCCGACTCATAGCGACCCCTCCTTGGGTTTCCGAGGCAGTATCACTACAGAAGTAGGATTGCCCAACCTTCCTTCCGAGGAGTGCCTGGTGGGTTTGAACCGCCAGCCGTCTGGTTAGCAGGCAAGTGTCTTAGCCACTATGCTACCAGAGCTCCCAACAATAACATTAGAAATATATTTTTGTTCTTTGTATTTGTAATGGTTAATGGTATATGTCTATTTGACTGTTATGATTCTCAGTAATTTGGCAGACACTATGTACTATTCTCCACAACTCATGTGTAAGTTCATTGTACTGTGGTGACTTGCGTGTTGCTGTGAGGCTGGAGGCTATGCCAGCAGTATTTCAAAAACCAGTATGCTCACTCATGGTGGACAGGTTTCAGCAGAGCTTCCAGACTAGAACAGATTTGGAAGGCCATCCTTCTCAAAGAACTGGCCAGTGAAAACCTTATGAATAGCAGTGAAAACTGGCTGATATATTACTAGAAAACTTTATGAATAGCCCTGAAACATTTTCCAATATAGTGCCAGACAACAAGCCCCTCAGGTGGAAGGCATTCAAATTACAACTGTAGAAGAGCTGCCTCCTCAAAGTAGAATCAACCTTAATGACATAGATGAAGTAAAGCTTTCAGGATCTCCATCTGCTGATGTTGTATGACTAAAAATGGGGGGAAAAAACTGCTGCAAACATCCATTAATTATCAGAACATGGAATGTACAAAGTATGGACCTAGGAAAATTGAAAGTTCTCAAAAATGAAAGAGAATGCATAAAGATCAATGTCCTAGGCATTAGTGAGCTGAAATGGACTGGTTCTGGCCATTTTGAGTCCTGGAGAGGAATATCATGCTTGGTAAGGTGGAGGGTCAAGGATAGAGGTGAAGGCCCTCAACAAGATGAAATGACACAGGGACTGCAATAATGGGCTCAAGTATAGCAAGGATCATGGAGCTGGCACAGGACCAGCCAGTGTTTCTTTCTTCTATAGGGTCACTATGAGTCAGAGAATACTTGACAGCACCTAACAACAGCAACAACATAAGCCTGTCTCCCCTAGTAGACTGCAAACTTTTTGAGGACAAGGACCTTATTGTTTCTATCCTCAGTACCAACATAATATCTAGTAAAAAGTAGCTATTAAATGTTTTTCACAAAAAAATATATATTAATAATCCCTGTGGACCTAAAAAGAGATTGTTTTCTTCAGCCTGAATATTATCAAAAACTATGGTGTTAACTCTATATTTCACCGTCCATGAGGCAAGGACTTAATGACATTTCTAATGTTACTTGTTGGACTTGAGTCTAACAGTAATTGTGTAGCTCTGGAAAAACATTTTGGCTCTTAGTATGTGTACTATATATTTGTATCTACAATGAAGCTTGAAGTAACAGATCAGCACTAACATCCCAAACTTACTATGTCAGTTTATTACTCTGTGCATTGATGTTTTAGGGGGTATGACTTGTCCTACACTGTTTTCATTAAATATATATAATTATATTCATCTATAGATGACTCAAATTATAATTTGAAAGTCTCAATTAACTATATATGTGTCAAATATATACCAAAGCACTCATTTAATTTCATACTCAATCATTGAAGACTGTGCTATACAGAAGGACTTGGGCTGAGAGTTCCTGTGAGACAGAAGCTTTGTTTTTTGTCTCTGTATAATTCATTACCCTGCACAATTCCTGGCATGTAAAAGGTTTTCCAGGAATAAAATATTCAACTTAATATTATATGTAATGCGTCCAAGGTTCTGTTTATTTAAATTAGTGAGATGCCAAACAATCCAAAAGAATAAATAATTGCCTCTTTTTTTGAAGCATTCCTATCATGAAAACATGCCTCTTGAAGTGGTTCTCACCTTGCATGTGGGTTGAGGGGGTGAAGGTGAATTGTGGCAGAAGGCGTGGCATAAAAATCACCCAGAGGGAGCTTTTCAAATTGCCAGTGGTCAGGCACCAGTTTCACTCTTTGTAAATCAGAATCTCAGGTAAGGTGGAAGTGGGAGCTCAGGGAGAATTGAATTCTGAGTATTTTTGAAAAGCTTTCCTCTTAACTTCACCTTCTTCACTCTCACCTTTCACCCAGCCACCACCACTGCCATACCTCAATGATATCTATTAGTTATTCTAAATTACATAATCTCTACAAAATTTGGACTAGAAAATATGTGGAGAATATTAGAATACAATTCAGAATTAACCTGCACTAAAGCAAAAGGGCTTTATATTTCAGACACCCTTTCCATTAGGCGAAAAGTCACCAAGGGAAGTATGCTCTCCTCTTTGATTTTCAGTTGATGGTTTAATAAAGTGCCTTCTGCACAGATGTAGAGAACTGTCTCCTAATTCATTGCAATAATGGTATGAGTAACCATTAATTAGAGAGAGATTAGTTTAAGCAAATGGGGATTAAATTTAGATTCCCTTATTATTCTTTCAGCTGTTAGCACTATTCAAACCTGTTGTGCATGAGATCAGGACAAGAGAATTAGTGATTGTGCAGAATATCAATCAATTAGCAAACATATTATGTGTCCTGCTCTTTGCAAGTATAGCTCTATATGAAATATAAAGAAAGAAAAGACATGACAGAACATCACATACACACATGACATAGAGATACAGATATATAGATACATACATTGATATAGCTATTTTGATGTTAGTAAAGAATGATGAATACACCATGGATTTCCAGGAAAATGAACACATTTGTCTTGCTGTTAGGTGCCATCAAGTCTGCTCCCTCCCATATAGACCTTATGTACAAAAGAATGCAACATTGTCCTGTCCTGCACCATCCTCACCATCCTTGCTATACCTGAGCATTGCAGTTACTGTACCAATTCATCTCATTGAGGGTCTTCTGCTTTTTCGCTAACTCCACCTTACAAAACATGACATATTTTCTTCATATTGTCCAGCTTCTCAGCTTACACATTGAATAAGTATGGTGAAAGGATACAACCTTGATGAATTACCTTCTCCAAAGAACGATCCCTTCTGACAACATGACCAAAGAAGGTGAGAAAAAGTCTGGCCATTCTTGCTTTCAAGGAGCATTCTGGCTGCACTTCTTCCAGGACAGATTTGTTAGTTTTTTTGGTAGTCCATGGTACCTTCAGTTTTCTTCACCAACACCACAATTCAAAAGCATCAACTCTTCTTTGGTCTTCCTTATTCATTGTCCAGCTTTCACATGCATAAAACCAAAAAAAAAAAAAAACAAAAAACACCTCACTGCTGCCAAGTCGGATCCAACTCATAGAGACCTCCTTGGGTTTCCGAGGCGGTATCACTACAGAAGTAGATTGCCCAACCTTCCTTCCGAGGAGTGGCTGGGGGATTTGAACTGCCAGCCTTCTGGTTAGCAGTCATATGCCTATCATGGATTGGGTTAGGCATACTTTAGTCTTCAAAGAGACATCTTTGTTCTTCGGCACTTTAAAGAGGTCTTTTGAGCAGATTTGCCCAGTGAAATACATTGTTAGATTTCTTGACTGCTGCTTCCATGAATGTTGATGATGGAACCAAGTAATATGAAATCTTTGACAACTTTTCTCCATTTATCATAATGCTGCTTATTGGTGTATTTGTGAGAATTTTTTTTTTTTATGTTGATATGTAATCCATACTACAGACTGTAGTCTTCAATCTTCATCAAAAGTGCTTCAAGTCATCTTCAATTTCAGGAAGCAAGGTTGTATCATCTGCTTATTGCAGGTTGATAATCTTCCTCCAATCTCAACACCACATTCTTCTTCATATTGTCCAGCATCTCAGCTTACACATTGAATAAGTATAATGAAAGGTCAGAACCCTGATGCACTCCCTTCTTGATTTTAAACCATGCAATGTCCCCTTGTTCTGTTTGAACAACAGCCTTCTGGTCTATGTCCAGATTCCTCAAAGGACAGTTAAGTGTTCTGGAATTCCCATTCTTCTCAATGTTATCCATCATATGTTATGATACACACAGTCAAATGCTTTGCTTAGTCAATAAAACACAAGTAAACGTCTTTCTTATATTCTTAGCTTTCAGCAAAGATGCTTCTGACATCAGCAGTGATATCCTTCATTCTATGTCCTTCTCTAAATCTAGCTTGAATTTCTGGAAGTTCTCTGTCAACATACTGTTGCAATGATTTTTTAATTATCTTCAGCAAAATTTTACTTTTACATGATATTAATGATATTGTTCAATAATTTCTGTATTCTGTTGAATCACCTTTCTTTGGAATAGGTACAAATATGCATCTCTTCCAGTCAGTCAGCCAGGTAGTGGTCTTCCAATTTTCTTAGCATAGATAAGTAAGTGCCTCGGCACAGCATGTGTTGATTGAAACATCTCAGTGGGTATTCCATCAGTTCCTGGGGCCTTGTTTTTCTCCAATGCCCTCAGTGAAACTTCAACTTTTTCCTTAAATACCATTAGTTCTTGATCATATGCCACCTCCTGTAATAGCAAATATCAACCAATTATTTGTGTATCATTAATCTGTGTATTCCTTCCATCTTCTTTTGATGGTTGCTGCATCATTCAATATTTTGTCCATAGAATATTTAAATATTGCAACTCAAGATTTGCATTTTTTCTTCAGTTCTTTCAGCTTGAGAAATGAGATCATGTTTCATGTTCTTCCTTTCTGGTTTTTTAACTCCAGGTCTTTGCTCATTTCATTATAATAATTGACTTTATCTTCCTGAACTGCTCTTTGAATTCTTCTGTTCAGTTCTTTCATGTTGTCATTTCTCCCATTTGCTTTAGCTACTATCCACTTAAGAGCAAGTTCAGAGTTCCTTCTGACATCCATTTTGGTCTATTCTTCCGTTCCTGTCTTTTTAATGACCTTTTGCTTTCTTCCTGTATGATGTTCTTGATATCATCCCACAATTTGTCTAGTTTTCAATTATTGATATTCAATGCATCAGATCTATTCTTAAGATGGTCTCTAAATTCAGGAGGAATATAATCAAGGTGATATTTTGGCTCTTGCAGACTTGTTTTACTTGTCTTCAACTTCAGCATGATCTGGCATAAAAGCAATTGATGGTCTATTGTACAATCAGCTCCTGGCTCTGCTTTGGCTGAAGATATTGAGCTTCTTTATCACCTCTTTCCACAGATGTAGTTGATCTGAATCCTGCATATTCCATCTGGCAAGGTCCAAGTGTTTAGCCACCATTTATGTTGTTGATAAAAGTTCTTGCAATGAATAAGTTGTTAGTACTGCAAAATTCTATCGTGTGATCTCCAGAGTCATTTCTATCACCAAGGCTCTATTTTCCAACTACCAGTGACTCTTCTTTGTTTCCAAGTTTTAAATTCTAATCACCAGTATTCATCAATACATCTTAGTCTTAGAAGAAATATAATCAGAATGCTCCCTAGAAGGGAAAATGGTTAAACTTCATCTTGCTTGCTTTGGATGGCTGATCATGAAAGACAAATCACTAGAAAAGGACTGTCAAAGTAGAGGGCCTCACACACATCAAAAAGAAAAAAAAAAAAAATCAAGTATTGGTTGTAGAAAAACTCATTGCTGTCAAGTCAATTCCAACTCATAGAAATCCTATAGGGTGTAGTAGAAATGCCCTCCAGAAGGTGTCCAAGGCTGTAAAACTTCACAGAAGAATACCACATATTTCTCCAATGGAGTGTCATGCAGGGGTTTGAATAATCAACCCTCTGTTAGCAGTCAAGTACTTTAACCATTGTGCTACCAGAGCTTTTACTGGCTGTATACTGTTAAGTATATTTGCTTTCCAAATTAATAAAAGTAAAAAAAAAAAAAAACAATATAACGTCATGCCATGCAGTATTATAGAAGAGAAATTTTAAAAAGTGAAGACCAAAAAAAAAAAAAAAAAAGAAAACCTAAGGGATAAATGTTCAGTTTGTATTTCATTTATATTCAAATTTTTCTGATTCTTTTCAAGTTTCAGTTTTAAAAAATGGGTAATTTTTAGATTATTTCATCTTAAAATGGTGAATTGATTATCTCTTTAAAAAAATACTTTCACATATTACCTAGAGAATCAAATGATCACAATTTCTGTACCAGTGACTCTTAACATTTGCTAGGAAACTGATTCCTTTTATCATCTGATTGAACCTTCCCAAGAAAAATGTGCAAATGCACACAAGAACAAATGCACACAAGAACAAATGCACACAAGAACAAATGCACAAATTCACCACATTTGCATGTGATTTCTATAAGCTCTAGGACTTCAGAAACTCATCCATGAACCCAGGTTAAGATCCCTGTGACATGACTGCGATAGAGAGCTGTGCATCACTTTCAAATGTAAATACACTAGTCACTACCAAACTTACTGCTGATCACTACAAGCCAGCTGTCTCATCATTTTAACCCCATATTTATTCAGGTATCTAAATTTATCTATAAAGATTTTATTTATGTTTTGTTAATATTTCCATACATGTCCATTAAGATATAAGTCATCTAGAGTCCATATTTTTAAAAGTGATTATGTTGCTGTTAGTTACCATCTAGTCAATTCTCACTCATGGTGCAGAGTAGAACCACTGTATAGGGTTTTCAAGATGCTGAACTTTCAGAAGCAGATTGCCTGGCCTGTCTTCCAGGGTACCTCTAGGTGGTTTTGAACCACTAAACTTTCAGTTAGTTGCTGAGAACTTAATTGTTCCACCCAGAGACTCCTTAAAGATATTTAAAAAATATGACAACTTTAGCAGCAAACTAAGACATGTTTGTTTCTTTGTTATGTGCCATCGAGTCAGACCTGACTCATAGCGACCCCTCCTTGGGTTTCCGAGGCAGTATCACTACGAAAGTAGATTGCCCCATCTTCCTTCCGAGGAGTGGCTGGTGGGTTTGGACTGCCAGCCTTCTGGTGAGTAGTCAGGTGCCTTAGGCACTACACCACCAGAGCTCCCTAAACTAAGACATAGTGATCCTTTTTCATCATGGTTCTCCTTATGTAAAATGTGGGTATAAACAAATTTCCTTCTGAATACATTTCCCTAAAGTGTGAGAATTTTAGAAAAATACATATTAGTTAATGCAAGTTGCCACCATGTCATATCATTGAATAGCTCTCTAGGTAGAAGAGATCTCTGGTTACTCATCTTTATCTACATTCTCACTGTAACCATCAATCCATTTGATCATATTTCATTTTAATTCACTCCAATTATTTACATTTTATTTTATTTCATTTTATGTTATCATTATGATTTTATATTTAATTAATTTGTACAGAGGGTCTGTCACATACCAGACACTGTTACAAGCATATTATCAATCTTAACTCATTTAATTCCTTCCAACATTTTTATCAGATAATTGCAATTATTATCTTGCTTTTACAAATGAAGCCACTGAGACACAGAGAAATTAAATAATTTGCCTCAAGTCACAGAGATATTTACTTCTAAATCTGTGATCAGAGCCCAATTAACCTAGCCCTAAGCTCACTCATTAAATTTCCTTTTTGGTTGTGTGTGTACTCCTGTACTGCTTATATCATCCCCATGATACTGAACAGGAAATAATGAGGTCTGCCTGTTACTTTACACAGGAAATATCATGCTGCTCTATAAAGACACCCATTTTCATCTTGCACCTAAAACTGGAGCCATTTTCCTGCCATATAGGATATAAAATGTTAATCCAATAAAATGGAATAAAAAATCTTTGTGGTGATTGAGAAAATGAAGATGACAAGGAGAATACCAGGAGATACAAAGACACAGAGAACTAAAACATTAAAAACTCAGGCAATATGAAAAGAAATAGTAAATCTCACGAGACATATAACAAGTGAAGAGATAGAATCACTGATCAAAAACCTCCCAAAAAAACACAGTCCTGGACCAGATAGCTTCACTTGGAAAATTCTATCAAACATTTAGAGAAGAATTGACACCAATCCTGTTTAAATTTTTCCAAAAGATAGAGAAGGAAGGAATACTCCCTAATTCAGTTTATGAAAAAATATAACAGAGACAAACCATACCAAATCAGAGAATCACAAGAAAAGAAACCTACAGGCCTATATCTCCTATGAATATAAAAATGAAAATCCTCAACAAAATACTACCAAACGGAATCCAACAGCATATTAAAATAGTAATACACTATGATCAAGTAGGACTTACCTCAGGAATGCGGGGATGGTTCAACACTGGAAAATAAATCAAAATAATATTCACATCAAGATATCAATAGAACAAAGGAAAAGAACAACATGATCATCTCTATGGATGCAGAAAAAACATTTGATAAAATCTAACACAATTTTTTTATGAAAACTCTCAAAAAGATTTAAATAGAAAGGAAGTTCCTCAGTATGATTAAAGATAAACAGTCAGTCCCTAGGTTACGAACATTTAAGTTATAGACCACTCCTACTGGCCCTTTAACGCGGGGCTTTGAACTAGTACTATAATGGCCATGAAAGGGAAATAGAAACAGACCTGAATTTTTACAGTTTGAGTAATTAATTCTCAGTCACAGTACTGGGACAGGAATAGTTATGAGTTGAAGCCCTGAAATGGGAGGTTTGGAAGAGGCATAGTGAACCGTTTCAGGAGCTTCATCCATCAGACTGGATTATTGGCAAGACTGTGGAAAGCTGTACACATTCTGCACATTCTGGCCACCATCTTTTTTTTTTTTTTTTGCACTGAAATAAACTTTTATTGGCCATTTTGAATCAGACAATCATATGGTGTACTACGCTGGGAATGACAAATTGAAGATTAATGACATTACATTCATCATCAAAAAGAACTTACTATTATTATTATTATTATTATTATTATTATTATGCTTTGGGTACAAATTTACAGAGCAAAATTTGCATTACATTCAACAATTCATGCACATTTAATTTCACTCCTCAATTACCACCCCCAGACCTAACCCACTCTCCTTCCCTCCATTCCCTGTGAAACTCCCTCCCTGTTCCCTTCTTAGTTATACACTCTTGTCTGTCCAGCTTTCCCTCCATGTGAATGTTGCACCTCTGGTGCCCCATGGCCAATTGCTCCAAGGGGTGTATCTCTGTAAAGTAGGTGGGTGCATCGCCCTGGGTTGGGTGTTCTGCATGGAAGTCTTTCTACTATTGGGCTGAGAGCCAATCCTTGGGAGTTAGTCTTATCCCAAGCCCAAAGGGTATGCCAGGGGCATAGTCTTGGAGGTCCCACCAGACTCCACCTGACCAGTAACTCAGGTCATTATTGTGTTTTTGAATTTTGTTCATTTTTCCTCCCACTTTATCAAGGAACTCCAGTCTTGATCCCTTCCCGAGTGGTTGGCATTGGTAGCCAGGCACCATCTAGCTCTTCTGGTCTCAAGGTCCATCACATCCTTGGACAGATTATTTCCAAATGCCCTTGATTTTCTTCACTCTTCTTCACTTCACAGGAGAGAAGACCATTAGCTGCATCTTAGATGGCCACTCAAAAGCTTTTAAGACCCTAGTTACCACTCACCAAAGTAGGATGTGGAACAAGATTTTATGTACTATGTTGTGCCAGTTGAGCTTGGTGTTCCCCAATTTTATAGTCCTGAGTCAGCAGGCCCAGTGGTTCTCTCTCCCAAGGTGTTTTGTTGTCTCTGAGGGATTACTCCAACTCTGTCTTCTGTTGCTTCTATAATGATTGTGGTTATTTTGTATCACTAATATCTATGTAAGATTATCTTCAGCTAAATCTATCATCAGTCTTGGGTACATGCCTGCTTGCCAACCCCCATCTGATCTTCTCAGTTGTCTATGCCTGTGCCTATGTCTATGTCTGTAGCCTGGTGTGTGGTGTTAGTGGTAATGCAGTATTGTGCACATTTTGGTGTTTTTCCTTCTCCCAATGTTATCATGCTGGTCACAGACTCTTTCTATACCATCCCTCCCCTTACCCAAATCAACATATGGCCCCCAACTAGTGCAAAATTTTCACTTCTCTTCCCTCCCATCCCCAGTAACCCTTGCTTCCCTAAGCAAACCCTTCTTTGACTTTTTTTAATGGACTCATGCAATATTTGTCCTTCTGTGACTGACTTATTTTACTCAGTCTAATGTCCTCCAGATTCATCCACATTGTGAGATGATTCACGTGTTCTTCATTATTCTTTATATAGCATTGTATTCCACTGTGTGAATGTACCACAATTTGGTTATCCATTCATCTGTTGATGGGCATTTAGGTTGTTTCCATCTCTGCTACAGTTAATTGTGCTGTGATGAACATGCATATGCATATGTCTGTTTGTGTCCTGTCGCTCACCTCTTTCGGGTATATTCCTGGTAATGGAATTGCTGGATCAAATGATATTTCTATTTTCATTTTTTTAAGGAAACATCATACCATTTTCCACAATGGCTGCACCATTTTGCAGTCCCACCAGCATTGTAAGAGACTTCCAATTTATCCGCAACGTTACCAGCAAGTGTTATTTTCTGTCTTGTTGAACTTTGCTATTGTTGCTGGAGTGAGATGATATCTCATTGTTGTTTTGATTTGCATCTCTCTAGTGGCTGATGATTGTGAGCATTTCTTCACATGTTTTTTGGCCACCAGTATATTATCTTCAGTGAGGTGTCTGTTCATATCCCTTGCCCATTTTTCAATTAGATTGTTTGTCTTTTTGGTGTTTGAGGTGTTGAAGTTTTCTATAAATTTTAGAAATAAGTCCTTTGTCAGAGGTGTAGTAGGCAAATATTTTCTCCCAATATGTACATTCTCTTTTTACTCTTATGGAGAAATCTTTCAATGCTCATAAAAAATTTAATTTTGAAAAAGTCCCAGTCATCTAACTTCTCTTCCACTGCCTATGCATTTTGGATTATGTTTGATTGTCTATTTATGCTATAAATTAGGGCCCCTAGATTGCCCCTGGGATCTTTGGTAGCATAATGCCTAAGGCACTTGATTGCTAACCAGAAGGCTGGTGGTTCAAACCCACCAGCCACTCCTCGGAAGGAAGATGGGGCAATCTACTTCCATAGTGATACTGCCTCAGAAACCCAAGGAGGGGTCGCTATGAGTCAGGTCTGACTCAATGGCACATAACAACAACAACAGATTGCCCCTATTTTATCTTTGATAACCTTTATAGTTTGGAGTTTTACATTTAAGTCTTTCATCCTCCTTGAGTTTGTTTTTGTGTATGGGGTGGGGTATGGGTCTTGTTTCATTTTTCTGGAAGTAGATATTCACTTTTGCCAGCACCATTTGTTAAAAAGGCTATCTCTCCCCTATTTAATGGGTTATGTCCTGTGTGAAATAACAGCTATCCTTAGATGGATGGGTCTATTTCCAGGTTTTCGATTCTATTCCACTGGTCTATCTGTCTACCATTGTACTAATACCACACTGTTTTAACTACTGTGACTGCTTAGTAGGTTTTGAGATCCAGGAGTGTGAGACCTCCCATATTGTTTTTCTTCTTCAGCAGTGCTTTGCTAATCCAAGGTCTCTTTCCTTTCCATATGAAGTTAGTAATTGGTTTTTCCATATCCTTAAAAAATGTTGATGGTATCTGGATCAGATTGCATTGAATGTGTAGATTGCTTTGGGTAATATTGACATTTTCACAATATTCAGTCTTCCTATCCATGAACAAGGCAGGTTCTTCCATTTATGCAGATCCCTTGTAGTTCCTTGTATTAGTGTTTTATAGTTTTCTTTGTATTGTTCTTTTTTGTCTCTGGTAAGATTTATTCCTAGATAGTTTATCCTTTTGGTACCAACTGTAAATGGTATTGTTTTCCTTATTTCCTTTTCAGAGGGCTCTTTGTTGATGTAGAGGAATCCAACTAATTTTTGGATGTTGACCTTGTATCCTGCCACTATGCTGAACCTCTCTATTAGTTCCAGTAATTTTTTGCTGAGTCTCTTGGGTTTTCTATGTATAAGGTCATGTCATCTGCAAATAGAGATAGCTTTAATTCCTCTTTGCCAATTTGGCTGCCTTTTATTTATCTTTCTTGACTTATTGCCCTGGCTAGAACTTCCAATACAATAATAAATAGAAATTGTGATAGAGGGCATCCTTGTCTGCTCCTGTTCGCAAGGGGAATGCTTTGAGTATTTCTCTGTTAACAATAATGTTGGCTGTTGGCTTTGTGTATATGCCCTCTGGCCACTATCTTTGAGCATGCCACTGCAAGTTTTGACAGAGCAACACTATTTCAAAGCCCTGGTTTAATGTTTTGTAAATTTTCCCTCACGTTGAAACAATTCATCACGTTAACATTCACTTGTTGCACATGCAAGTTTTAAATCATTGAAAGGGTTTTAAATCTTTTGTTGCACTAAAGAATGGCTAAATAAGAACTGTTCTGATTGACCTAGAAATTCTTAATGGCACAGAAACAGATTTTATTCATAACTCGAGGACTGCCTCTTATATGAAAACCCAATGGGCAAAATTATACTTAGAGAAAGATTAAGAGGTTTCCTCTTGAAATCGGGAAGATGACAAGGACTCCTGATCTCATAATTTCTATTTAATATTGCATTAGAAGTTCTAGTTAATTAGGCAACAAAAGTAAATAAAAGGTACTCAGATCAGAAAAGAAGTAAAATTATCTCTATTCACAGAGAACCTGATCATATATACAGAAAATCCTAAAGAATCCACAAGAAAGCTTCTAGAGCTATTACAGGAATTTAGCAAAATTGCAGGGTACGAAGTCAACAAACAAATATCAGTTGGATTTCCACACACCAGCAGTGAGAAATCTGAAAGGGAATTAGATGAATGATGCAATTTATAATAATATCTAAGAAAATAAAGTATGGTGGTTATTCTAAATACTGAAAATAGAATTATCATATGACCCAGCAATTTCACTGCTGGGAATATATCCAAGGAACTAGGAAGGAGTGACATGAACAGACACGTTGTTGTTGTTAGGTGCCGTTGAGTCATCTCTGACTCATAGCAACACTAGGCACCGCAGAATGAAACACCACCGATCCTGTGCCAGGCCCACAATCCTTGCTATACTTGAGCTCACCACAGCAGCCACTGTGTCAGTCCATCTTGTTGAAGGCCTTCCCCTCTTTCATCGACCCTCCACCTTACCAAGCATGACATCCTTCTCCAGGGAATGGTCCCTTCTGACAACATGACCAAAGTAGGTGAGATGATGTCTAGCCAATCTTGCTTCCAAGGAGCACTCCAGCTGCACTTCCTCCAGGACAGATTTTTTAGTTCTTTTAGAAGTCCATGGTACTTTCAGCATTCTTCACCAACACCATAATTCAAAAGCATCAATTATTCTTTGGTCTTCCTTATTCATCGTCCAGCTCTCACATGCATATGAGGTGATTGAAAATATCATGGCTTGTGTCAGGTGCACCTTAGTCCTCAAGGAGACATCTTTGCTCTTCAGCACTTGAAAGAGGTCCAGAGCTGTACATCGTCTGATGTCCTGACTGCTGCTTCCATTAGCATCGATTGTAGAACAAAGCAATGTGAAGTCTTTGACAACTTCAATCATTTCTCCATTTATCGTGACACTGCTTATTGTTCCACTTTGTGTGGATTTTTGTTTTCTTTATGTTGAGATGTAATCCATACTGTGGACTGTATTCTTCAATCTTCATCAGTAAGTGCTTTCAAGTCATCCTCACTTTCAGTAAGCAAGGTTGTGTCATCAGTGTATCACAGGTTGTTAATGATTCTTCCTCCAATCCTGATGCCATGTTCTTCTTCATATAGTCCAGCTTCTCATATTATTTGCTCAGCATATAGATTGAATAAATATGGTAAAGGATACAACCCTGATGCACTTCCTTCCTGATTTTAAACCATGCAGTGTCCCCTTGTTCTGTTCAAATGACAGCCTCTTGGTCTATGTACAGGTTTCTCATGAGTACAATTAAGTGTTTCAGAATTACCATTCTTCTCAATGTTATACACAATTTGTTATGACCCCCACAATCAAATGCTTTTGCAAAGTCAATAAACCACAACTAAACATCTTTCTGATACTCTTTGCTTTGAGCCAAGATCCATCTGACATCAGTAATGATATTTGTCATTCCACAACCTCTTCTGAATCCAGCCTGAACTTCTGGAAGTTCTCTGTCAATATATTGCTGCAACCGTTTTTGAATTATTTTCAGTAAGATTTTGCTTGCGTGCAATAGTAATGATATTGTTGAATAACTTCCACATTCTGTGGGATCACCTTTCTTTGTAATGGGTACAAATATGGATCTCTTCCAGTCAGTTGGTCAGATAGCTGTCTTCCAAATCTCTTGGCATAACTGAATGAGTGCCTCCAGTGGGGCATCCATTTGTTGAAACATCTCAATGAGTGTTCCGTCAATTCCTGGAGCCTTGTTCTTCATCAATTCCTTCAGTGCAGCTTTGATTTCTTCCTTCAATACCATTGTTTCTTGAACATATGCCACCTCCTGAAATGGATGAAGATTGACCAGTCCTTTTTTGTACAGTGACTCTGTATTCCTTCCATCTTCTTTTGATGCTTCCTGCATCATTTAGTATTTTGCCTATAGAACCTTTCAATATTGCAACTTGAGGCTTAATTTTTTTCCTCAGCTCTTTCTGCTTGAGAAGTGCCTAGTGTCTTTTCACATTTCATTATAGTGATTGGTTTTGTCTGCTCGAGCTGCTCTTTGAAATCATATTTTCAGCTCTTTTATTTTTTCATTTCTTCCATTTGCTTCAGCTACTTTTTGCTCAAGGGCAAGTTTCACCATTTCTTCTGACATCCATTTTGGTCTTTTCTTTCTTTTTCACATTTTTAATGGCCTCTTGCTTTCTTCATGGATGATGTTCTTGATGTCATTCCACAATTCATCTGGTTTTTCAGTCATTTGAGGTCAAGGCATCAAATTTATTGTTTAGACGGTCTTTAAATTCAGGAGGGATATATTAAAGGTCATATTTTGGCTCTCATGGACTTGTTTTAATTGTCTTCAATTTCAAGTTGAACTTGCATATGAGCAGTTGATGATGTGTTCCACACTCAGCTCCTGGCCTTGTTTTGGCTGAAGATATTGAGCTTTTACATTGCCTCTTGCCACAGATGTAGTCAATCTGATTCCTGTGTATTCCATCTGATGAAATCCATGTGCATAGCCACTGTTTGTGTTGTTGAAAAAAATTATTTGCAATGAATAAGTCGTTGGTCTTGCAAAATTCTATCATGTGATCTCCAGCATTACTTCTGTCATTAAGTCCAAATTTTCCAACTACTAGTGACTCCTCTGTTTCCAACCTTTATGTGCCAATCACCAGTAATAATCAGCACATCTTGACTGCATGTTTAGTCACTTTCAGACTGCAGAAGTAGATAAAAAAATTTCAATTTCCTCATCTTTGACTTTGTGGTTTGTGCATAAATTTGAATAATAGTAGTGCTATTAACTGGCCTTCCTTGTACATGTATGGATATTATCCTATCACTCAGAGCATTGTACTTCACAACAGATCTTGAACCATCCCTTGCAATGATGCATGCTATGCCATTCCTCTTCAAATTATCATTCCCAGGATATTAGATCATATGGTTGTCTGATTCAAAGTGGCCAGAAATAGTCCATTTCAGCTCACTAATGACTATGATTTCAATCTTTATGAGTTCCATTTCATTTTTGTCAACTTCCAATTTTCTACTTTCATACTTCATACATTCCATGTTCCAATTTTTAATGGATGTTTGCAGCTCTTTCTCCTCAATTTGAGTCATGCCAAGCCAGCATTTGGAGGTCCCAAAATATTTACTTTTTCCATATAATTAAGGTTGGTTCTACTCTGATGAGGCAGCTCTTTCTCAGTTATACCTTGAGTGCCTTCCAACCTAAGGGGCTTGTCTTCCTGTACTGTATTGGACAATGTTTCCAGACTATTCATAAAGTTGCCCAGGAATGTATCAGACAGTGTTTCTCTGCTGTTCATAAGGATTCCCCTGGCCAGTTCTTTGAGAAGTGGATGGCCTCTTCCTTCTTCCTAGTCTGTCTCAGTCTGTAAGCTGCCCAAAACCTGTTCACCTTGTGCAACCCTGCTGGCTTTTGAAACACTGGTGCCACAGCCTCAAACCTCACAGCAATGTGCAAGCCACCCCAGTATGACAAACTGACAGACAAGTTCATCTCCTTTAGCTGTTGGAAACTTCTCTGCCCTCCACTTACCTAATTCCTACATGGATCCTGCCACTTTTTGTCATCCCCAGCAGTTCCCTCCCTTTCCTGCTTTGGGAGGTGGGCTCTGTCTTCCAGACACAGGCACATCAATATTCATTGCAGTATTATTCACAATAACCAAAAAGTGGGAACAACCTAAATGTCTATCAGCTGATGAATGGATAAACAGATTTTGTACATACATACAATGGAATACCACTAGGCCAGGAGGAGGAATGAAGTCTTGATACATGCTACTACATGGATAGAGCTTGAAGTCATTATGTTGAGTAAAATAAGTCAACCATAAAAGGACAAATATAATACTACTTGACTTACATAAAAAGACAAGACAGGCAATATATAGAGATCAAAGTTTATTAGTAGTTACAAGAGGTGAGAGGGAAGGGAAAAGTTTGGGAGTTATTGTTATGCAGTACTGAGCTTTGGTTGACAATGATGGGAAACCTGTATTGATTAAGGATAGGTTTACACAGTTGAGTAATATAATTGCCAACTTGTACACTTATAAAATAGTCCAACTTCTCAGACTATTTGTTCAGCATACAGATTGAATTAGTATGGTGAAAGGAAAGAATCCTGATGCACCCCCTTGGTTTTAAACCATGCAGTGTCCCCTTGTTCTGCTCAAATGACAGCCTCCTGGTCTATGTACAAGTACCTCATGATTACAATTAAGTGTTCTGGAATTCCCATTCTTCTCAATGTTATCCATAATTTGTTATGATCCACACAATTGAATGCCTTGACATAGTCAATAAAACAGAAGTAAACATCTTCTGATATTCTTAGCTTTCAGCCAAGATTCATTTGGCATTGGCAATGATGTCATTCCTCATTCCATGTCATCTTCTGAATCCAGCTTGAATTTCTGGAAGTTCTCTGTCAATATACTGCTGCAACCATTTTTTAATTATCTTCAGTAACATTTTACTTGTGTGCAATATTAATTATTCTGTTCAATAACTTCCACATTCTGTGGGATCACCTTTCTTTGGAATGAGTAAAAATATGGATCTCTTCTAGGCAGTTGGCCAGGTAGCTGTCTTCAAAATCTCGGCATAACCGAGTGAGTGCCTCCAGTGCAGCATCCATTTGTTGAAACATCTCTGTGGGTATTCAGTCAGTTCCTGGAGCCTTGTTTTTCACCAATTCCTTCAGTGCAGCTTCGACTTCTTTCTTCAATACCATTGTTTCTTGATCACATGCCACCTCCTGAAACGGATGAAGATCGACCAGTTCTCTTTGGTACAGTAACTCTGTGTATTCCTTCCCTCTTCTTTTGATGTTTCCTTCATCATTCAATATTTTGCCTATAGAATCTTTCAATATTGAAACTCGAGGTTTAAATTCTTTCTTCATTCCTTTAGCTTGAGAAATGTTGAGTGTGTTCTTCCCTTTTGGCTTTTCAACTCCATGTCTTTGCACATTTCATTATAATACTTGACTTTGTCTTGAGCTGCTCTTTGAAATCTCCTGTTCAGTTCTTTTATCTTTTAATTTCTTCCATTTCCTTTAGTTACTCTTCAGTCAAGTTTCAGAGTCTCTTCTGACATCCACTTTGGTCTTTTCTTCCTTTCCTATCTTTTTAATGACCTTTTGCTTTCTTCATGGATGATGTTCTTCATGTCGTACCACAATTCCTCTGGTTTTCAGTCTTTGGTTCTCAATGCATCAAATCTATTCTTTAGATGGTATCTAAATTCAGAAGGGATATGTTCAAGGTCATATTTTGGCTCTCTGGACTTGTTTAATTGTCTTCAACTTCAACTTGAACTTGCATAAGAGCAGCTGATGATCTGTTGCACAATCAACCCCTGACCTTGTTTTGGATGAAGATATTGAGCTTTTGCTTCACCTCTTGGCACAGATATAGTCAATCTGATTCCTGTGTACTCCATCTGGCAAAGTCCATGTGTATAGCTGTTGCTTATGTTGTTGAAAAAAGGTGTTTGCAATGAATCTGTACTTGTCTTGCAAAATTCTGTCATGAAATCTCCAGATAGATGCATGTCTTAACAACATGCATGCTACCACATTATGAAAAACTGACAGACAAATTACCTCCCTTAGCTGTTCCAACCACTCTCCTCACCTCCTGGCCTTCCCCCCCCCCCAAAGGGCTCTCCCCTCCTTACCTGTTCCAGCCATTGGCTCTGGCTCCCACTTCCTGCCTGGGGCCTCTCCTTTCATTACTTGTTCTGATTGTTGCCCCTGGCTCCTATTTTTGAGTTGTGGTGTTGAAGAAGAATGGTGAAAGTAACATAGACTGTTAAAAGAACTGACAAATATGTCCTGGAAGAAGTACAACCAGAATGCTCCCTGGAAGCAAGAATGACCAGACTTTGTCTCACCTACTTTGGTCATGTTGTCAGAAGGGACCATTACCTGGAGAAGGATATCATGCTTGGTAAAGTG